>NW_024082718.1:0-20633 GCF_003009895.1 Hyaena hyaena | reverse complement strand
GAAATAAGTCAGGCAGAGAAGGACAAATATCATATGTTTGCACGTATAGGAGGATTAGGAGGAACTTGACGGAGGAACAAGGGGGAGAAGAAGGGCGGAAATGGTGGGGGAAAGGGAGAGAGGCAAACCATGAGAGACTCTTGAATGCTGACAAAAACTGATGACTGATGGATGTGGGGGGGAGGGGGGGATGGGCATGGAGGAGGACACTTGTGGGGATGAGCACTGAGTGTTATGTGGAAACTAATTTGACAATAAACTATTTGTAAAAAAAAATAAATTAAAAAAAATAAATAAAACAAAATAAATAAATAAAATAAAATAAAGTATGGCCATCTCTTGATCAGCTGCTTCTGTGCTGGTCTCTGAGACAGGTGAGTTTAAGTGCACAAACCGTTTAAGAGTCATTTCTCAGGTTGTTATAGCTTTATGTCTCATGGATATGAGTCTCACTGGCTTTCAAAGCTAGATGTTTTGGGGTCTCATCTCTCAGTGCAGGTGTTAAAAGGTGGGGTGCCCAATGTGGAGTTCAAACTGCTTTGATATAGGCCTTCTCTCATTCTCTAGATGTGTAGGGGTTGCTCAGACAGTTTTTAGATTTTTTCAGAGGAAGTTGTTCCATATATATTGGCACATTCATTGTGTTCATGGGAAGAGGTGTTCCCTGTATCCTTCTACATCATCATTTTGAACTGTAACCTCTCCAAATCCAAAAGATTCTGAAAGAAAAAGACAAACTTACTGCAGATATAAACTCCATGGAAAAATCTTTCTCTGAACTCTTCAAATGGTTTGAGAAAATGAAGGAAGAGATCAAAGTCTACCACATAAGTAATAAATCACTGAAGATGTGTACTAAGGATTAGACAGTAATAATTGAAAAGGAAGGCCAGAAAAACCAAGTGCTAAAGACCTACACAGAAAAACTCACTCTGCCAAATGAGGACATCACTCAGGTCTGGAACAAGGCTCAAAATGAGGCCTTTGCCTTCTAGGTGAGCCTGAGGAAGGAGCAGATGCACATCCACTCTCTAAAGAAGACCACTGAGGAAAAGACTAAAGAAAACAATGAACTCATTGTGGCAACCTCATTTCCATTATGGAGAAGATCTGACATAGAAGTCTCTGCCCAGTGCTCATCCTCCCTCCTGTCTTTTTCTCTCTGTCTGATATTTATTGTCTGTTAGAAGAGTTCGTGGTATTTCTTCTCAACCTCCACTCATTTTTAAACTAGATTGGTTTAAAAAGAAGACTAAATAAAGTTTCTTATAAGATAAAGAGAGAGTGAGAAAGAAAGGGCACTTCTGTGCAGGTGCTCTGGTCAACAGTTTCAGCTGACACCCACCTATATGACATTCCAGCCCAGGTTCCTGAAACATGAGTAAAGAAGTCTCCAGATTTCAGTCCTTAGCCTTTCAAATATTCTCAGCTGACACATTAGACCTTATGAAGACAAGCTGTTCTCACTGTGACTTCTCCACATTCTTCATACCTGTGTATGTGTATCAGGGAGCATGATAAAATGATAGTTCTTTTAAGCCACAGAATTTTGGGGCAGTTTGTTATGCAGTGAGACAACCAGAATGCTTCCCCATCTCCCGTATCCCAATTTCCATTTTCCAAGTGTCCCCAGTTCATTTGGGGTCCATGTCATTTAGGACAATTAAATTCTCCCACAGCTCCAAGGGTAAAATGTGTGATACAGGGTAATCCAATCAGTAGTGCTATTCCTCTAGCAACAAAGACTAGTAGTACATGCAAGTGCACGTGAACTAAGCCAGACTCTAGTATTCAGGTTGACTATTAGAAGTTATGCTTAGAATTTTCTGTAACAGGTGTTTTTTGGATTGTTTTGTTTTGTTTTGTTTTGTTTTTTGTTTTTTGGCCTGAACAATTTGGACTTACAGGAATTATTTGTTTTAATCAGTAGGAAGCCAGTCACAAAATAAAGGCAACACATGGAGGAAAACAGAGTTGAGAATCTTAAAAACTCATACCTAGGGCCCTAATGACATCATAATCTTTTCTTAAAATTTTAATGTTTTTATTTTATTTTTGAGAGAGAGAGAGACAGAGTGTGAGTAAGGCAGGGGCAGAGAGAGAGGGAGACACAGAATTTGAAGCAGGCTCCAGGCTCTGAGCTGTCAGCACAAAGCCCGATGCAGGGCTTGAAATCATGGACTGTGACGTCATGACCTGAGCCAAAGTTGGACACTCAACTAACTGAACCACCCAGGCGCCCCAACATCATAAAATTTTCAGTTAAACTCTTCCCTTAAATTTGTTCTTCTGGATATTTTAATTATGTACTCTCCCTTTATTATTTAATCCAGTTTGGGTTCAGCTTTCTGTTGCATCCAAAACCATTATAAACTTTCTGTGTATAAACCTAAAAACTTTCTTGAAAGACTCATGTCAGTGGCTACCATGGATGAAAGAACTGAGAAGGAGGGAACCATTTATTTTTCATCTTTTTTCATCTTATTTTTCATCTTTTCTGTATATTAGAATTATCTAACAATATGGACCAATTACTTTTTTTCCCCACATTGACAGAAATCATCTAGGTAGTGGAATAGGCCAATTTTGGTGGTGTTCATCATATTTTTCTGTATAATATCCAACCACTTTTATGTGATCCAGAAGTTACTCCTCCTTATAATATAAAAAGGTATTGAGTACTTAGTATGCTGGGTACATGTATTACCTCTTTTCATCTTCACAATACGTCCAGTGTTTCTCCCCAGGCAGAGTAGGAAAATAAAGCTGGGACCTATTCAAGAATTTGCCAGAGGTGACAAAGCAAGTTAAGTGGTCAAATTAGTATTTAACTAACTAGTGGTAAATCAAGGTCTGCCTGATATCATAGTCAGTGCTCATAACTGTCTCACCATCAATTATGCAAGTGCTTGTCCAACTAGTATTTGAACATTCAATCCTAAAATAAGATTAAGTCTGTCAACCTTTATGTTGAAAAACAACAAAAATTAGTTATCTCTCTGTTAATTCCACCTGCTAAGTTTTTTGTTTGTTTGTTTCTTTCTTTCCTTTTTCTCCTGACTATGCTGAATGACCTAATCCCTCATACCGGCACTTTTCTTTTAAATATTTGAAGATAGTTATCATGGCTCCCTCATAATAGCTCCCTATATGTACCCACTATATCCATGTTCACACACAAATACATACATAAATAACATATGCACGTGTGCATACGCACACTCAAACACACACACACACACACACACACACACACACACATGCCACTCCTTTTCCAATATCTTTAAATTATATCAAATCATCTATAAAACCTTCCTTAAAGCCACTTTTTCCATTTTCTCACTGTTGTGATCCCATTTTCTCACCACTGTCTTGTACCTTCTCACCCTTTTAAAACTAAATAAAGTCTGCAAAGTGTAATTGATTTTCCCAAAGACACAATGCTACCTGTTGATTGAATACAAAATGTCTGAATCCTGCTTTCTTATGCATCAATATCAAATATTCCTCATCAGGCATAGCCCACACAATTCTTTATAGTGGTATTTATGTATATTTATTCCCATTCTGACAGATAGACAGATATGTAGATAAATAGGCAAACAGATCACTACTTTGATATCCCACTAGTATATTAGTAGTTTGGATAAAAATCGACTATGGAAGACAAGAATGAATATTTCAGACCAGAGACTATCAATTTAGAATGTTACCAATGTGATAGAATAAATAACAATTGAGGTTTTTTAAGTGCTATGAAAGACATTTCAAAGAAGCAGTGTATCTAAATCAGCCTGTATTTAGTTGTGAGTTGGAAACAATTCCTGGCTAAGAACATATGCCCAGTTTAGAATTATGCATTTCTCTTCCAGAGAGAGCATTTCACAAGAAAATTTTATCATGCCCATCGTCAGAGTCTATGAAAAAAAAAATGGTTATCTGGGAAAATTGCACAGATGCCAATAAAGAGGCAATAACATAAGCCTCATTCACTATCTGGCTCCATGCATAAAGAAGAATCGTGCATTGGAAAAAGAGAGATTATCACGTAACATCTACCATAGCTCTTCTTTGCTTACAGATAATGCAGGTAATATAGTCCCATAGTACCTACCTTCCAACCTCCATTCCCCGTTCCTTGCAACCCACCCACTGCCTATATACCCTATACAACCCTACGGACACACCTTATATATATAGTGTGGAAATTTTACCCATTCATCCACAACTCTCTCTGTGATTCCTAAATAGAAGTCTTCCTTCTGTTTAATGATAATAATGGTTACAATTTGCACTGTGTTCATTCAGTGTGATAGGAGAGCATTAACCTGTGAAAGGACCAGGTAGCCTCCCTAAACTGTTTTTGCTTCTTTCTCTAGCCCTCACTGATTCACTATCTATGGGATGAGGTTGCAGGACAATGTATACATAATGCATTCCTTCAGGCCATCCCTCTTTAAACAGACTTCCAGCTTCCCTCAATCATTCCTACACCAATCTATATTTCCTCACAAGGTCCCAAATCGTTTCCCTTCAGTTTTTTCCTTGACCTATTCTAGGCTTCACTGCCTAAAAAAACAGGTTATTATTCTGCTCCAATCCTTAATGTCTTGATTATACCAAAAAAATTGCACTTAAAAATAGTTTATTAGCATGTGCCATAAAGAGTAATGTTCCTACTCTAATTGGTAACTGCAGGGATTTTCCTCTTCCAGTCATTTAAAATATTATGTCTTAAACAGAAATATTCTTACTGTGACTCTGAGCAGGAAAACGGTTTCTTTATCTCCCAAAGATTATACAGAGCCTACCTTATTTCCTACCCAAGTCCTTGAAAGACTTGTGAACTTTGTCATCTCATTAAGAATAAATTCTTTGTTTTATGAAAACATTTTCTGTCATTAATGATAATAGCTTCCTTACATAAGTGCTGTAAGCTCTGTACATTACCTTGGAGTTATGCACAGCTACATAAAAGCCCAGACATATATGAAACTGACTTGAACATATTGCCTAATTTACTTGGTCTTATTTTCACTCACTATATGTCATTGTTTACATCAAAGTTCACAAATCTTCACTTGAAGGGCACCTGGGTAGCTCAGTCAGTTAAGCGCCGGACTTCAGCTCAGGTCATGATCTTGCAGTCTGTGAGTTCGAGCCCTGCGTCAGACTCTGTGCTGACAGCTCTGAACCTGGAGCCTGCTTCAGATTCTGTTTTTCTCTCTCTCACTGCCTCCCCCAATAAATAAACATTAAATTTTTTATAAATAAATAAACTTTCACTTGGAAAAGACTCATAAACAAGTCTCAACTGGTTGAATAAAAACTAAGCTTGTATACAATATAGTAGAGAACAAAAATGTGTGTGTTTCTGTTATATACATTTTCTTGTGATGGTAGTAAACTACTACAAATGGGTTTTCATGTTTCAACTTAAATTCCAACAGCTCATTATTGTGTAAATTAAGACAAGGCCACTGTGAAACAGCAGTTAAAACTACACTATGAAACAGCTCTATATTTTTGAGACCCCAAATACCATCTGTGTTAAGTTTAAACTCAGGAGTGTAGTGTTTGTCCATCTTTAACCCTGAAGCTCAGAAAAACTTCATTTAGTTAAGCTTTAGGTTATATGCCCCGATCAATAAAGTAAGCCCATGGGCACCTGGGTCACTCAGTTGGGTAGGCCTCCAGCTCTTGGTTTTGTCTCAGGTCATGATCTCATGGTTTTGTGAGTTCAAGCCCCACATCAGGCTCTGTGCTATCAGCACAGAGTCTGCTTGGGATTATCTCTCTCTCTCTCTCTCTCTCTCTCTCTCTGTCCCTCCCACACTCACTCTGTCTCTGTCTCTCTCAAAACAAATAGAGAACTTAAAAAAAAAATAAACCCAATCACCTAATATATACTGAGCATGTACTATAAGAAAGACACCTATGTAGAATATCCAGTTGTGATCTAAACAGACTATTAAGAATGGCCACGTAATTTTTGTCACATGAACAGTCATTATTCAACACTTTGCTTACAATTAGATACTATCTGTTTGACCCTATCATGTTTCTATTTCTAGAATTGTCTCAATAATTGAAGTACTATTAATAACAGAGTAACTTAAATTAGATTGAGTCTTCCAAGATGAGGAATACATCATTAGTGTCAAATATAGAAAATTCTAGCATTGAATTGATTAAGAAAAATCTAAAACAAAGAATTTTAATCCATTAAAGTGAGACCACAGATTAAAGAGAGAGAAATTCTCAGTACAGATATAAACATATGTGACAATACTGGACAGATGTTTAAATGTTACGCTCCTTCCTTAAGCAGATGCATCATTCACTGTTCTATTTCAGTAAGCAGGGAATATCATAATGAAATGAACAGACACATTTGGCAACAAGAGATCATCATTTTTATGAATTATATTTTTTGAAGATGGGACATTTTAAAGGACTTTGCTGCAATATATCATCATACCTGGTGTAAATTTATAATGTGTCCTGTTTTTCAAAACTAAATCAAATCAAGTTTCAGGGAGATGAAATGAATTGATGAAAAGCTGTCTCTGAATCTTTGACAGGGTTTCAGCTTTTTTTTTTTATCAAGGCAAATCTGTCTTGTAGCATGTTAATGTAAATTATGGTAGTGAATGTCATATCTCCATCTGCTCCAACAATCTGTTAAAACAAACAATTCTTTTCTAGGGAGAAGAGTTTATAATCTTTTAGCATATTGCTATCAATACCTCTTCTGAATAAACTACATCTTGGCAAAATCTATTCTTCACCAATGACCTAATTCCCTGCCCTGGCAGAATTTCTTGGTGATATCCCCAGAAGTGTATAAATATTTCTTCTCTATTCCTAGAAAGAGTTTTATCAGCTCTTGATACCATCCTCCATCCTGTGCGCATCCAACCACATCAATGCAGCAAACACTGCATTTAGAAATCACCATGGGAGCTAGTTCTTCACATCAGAGTATTCAGTTTGGAAAATAGAGAAAGAAGTCAAAGGGAAAAACAGCTTTTAATCACAGCAAAGGTGGACTTAGAACATCCTTAGAGTTCAGTTTTCCAAAGCACCAGCATTCGTTTGATGGAAAGAGCCTATCCCGTGAATCAGGAGGTTCGGTGGCTCAGCTGCTTTGAGATCTTGTGCAAGTTACTTAACATTCAAAGTCTCATTCCCCTCATGTATAACAATATCTACATCAATGAACAAGTGAAATCTCTTGTCAAAGTATCTTATAAAGTTCTATAGATATATTAGTTATTTAAGGTCAGACAACCTTACTTCTCTTTTTCCTATAAACATTAAGAATACAAATCTGTACATTATTTTCACATGCTGTGTTTTTAAGTCCTAATTTAAATTTCACAAAATAAATAAAATATAATAACTAGCATCTTAGAATATTAACTTAGAAGATATCTTAAATAGCATTAATTTTAACTCCCTCATCTTAAAGAACTTTTTAAAAATGATTATCAGAAAAGTTAAATGCTTTGACACTGATCTTAGTGCTGTGATTATTTAAAATTGTGCTAAAATATCTTATAATAAAATCATATTAAGATCAGAAATTTTTTTTTGCTTTTAACAAAAGAGTCCTTCCTTGTATACATATGTGTATATTGCATGTATACTTACATGCAATTTGAGATTTTACTGAGTGTGTTAGGCTATTCAGGGTAAGACTCGACTAGATGACATTGGGGCAGGTACTGAGAAAAATAAACATACTGTCTGTCTTCAAGGTACTATAATATATAAAGGGAAGAAAACAAACAAAAAATTACTGTTTTTATAAAAGTAAACATACTCTTAACATGTAGTCCAGCAATCACAATCCTTTTTAATTATCTGAAGGAACTGAAAACTTATGTCCACACAAAAACCTGCACACAAACATTAATAGCAACTTTATTCAGATGGTCAAAACTGAAAGCAACCATGATGTTTTAGTGTGTGAATGGATAAATAATGGCCCATCCAGACAACGGAATATTATTCAGTACTAAATAGAAATGAGCTATCAAGCCATGACAATAATTCATGAAACATGAAGGAAACTTAAAAGGATATTACTAAATGAAACAAGTCAATCTGAAAAGGCTACATACTGTATGACTTCAATTATGTTAACTTTCTGTAAAAGGCAAGACTGGAGAAACAGAAAAGATCAGTAGTTGATAGGTGTTAGGGAAAAGGGAGAGATTAATAGGTAGAGCACAGAGAATATTTAGGGCAGTGAAACTACTCTGCATGATATGATAACGACAAATACACCTCTTTATACATTTGTCCAAACCCACAGAAAGTACACCAGAAGTGAACCACAGTGTAAACTATGGACGTCAGGATAGATTCATCAGTTGTAATGGAAGTACAACTCTGGTGGAGGATGCTGATAATGGAGGACTATTTGCATGTGTGTGGGCAGGGCATAGGTGGGAAATCTCTGTACCATTGTTGTAAACCTAAAACTTCTCTTAAAAAATTACTTTAAAAAAATTGTAAATCACTCTGTACCCCAATGTTCATAGCAGCACTCTCAACAGTAGCCAAAACATGGAAAGAGCCTAAGTGTCCATCAACAGACGAATGGATCAAGAAGATATGGTTTATCTATACCATGGAATACCACATGGCAATGAGAAAGAATGAAATCTGGCCATGTGTAGCAACATGGATGGACCTTGAGGGTGTTATGCTGAGCAAAATAAGTCAGGCAGAGATGGACAAATATCATATGTTTGCACGTATAGGAGGATTAGGAGGAACTTAATGGAGGANTCTGGCCATGTGTAGCAACATGGATGGACCTTGAGGGTGTTATGCTGAGCAAAATAAGTCAGGCAGAGATGGACAAATATCATATGTTTGCACGTATAGGAGGATTAGGAGGAACTTAATGGAGGAACATGGGGGAGAAGAAGGGGTGAAATGGTGGGGGAGAGGGAGAGAGGCAAACCATGAGAGGACTCTTGAATGATGAGAACAAACTGAGGACTCATGGGTGTTGGGGCATGGAGGAGGGCACTTGTGGGGATGAGCACTGGGTGTTATATGGAAACTAACTTGACAATAAACTATTTGTAAAAAAAAAAAAAATGTAAGTCATGGGCAAAGGCAAAGAGCATAATAAATAAATATGCCATACTAAGGTTTACAAGAAGAGAAACAGGTCATAGCCCAATCTATTATTTCTCAATTATTAGCAAGCATTGACAATTCATTCCTTATAAATTTGAGTAGAAGGTTCTGTAACTTCTCTCTCGTGGACCTAATTGGCCTTTGATTTATCTTTTTATTTAATAAATGGAGTTTTCATGGCTATGATTTGCTAAGCCATATCATAACACACCCCTTCTTCCAATATCCGTTCATTAGTTTTATTTAATTTGTTTTATGTTTATATGTTTTGAGAGAGAGAGAGAGAGCACACATGCACACACACAAGTGAGGAAGGGGCAGAGACAGAGGGAGAGAGAGAATCCCAAGAAAACTCTATGCTGTCAGCACAGAGCCTGATGTAGGTCTCAATCTCATGAACTGTGAAATCATGACCTGAACTGAAATCTAAAGTCAGAAGCTTAACCGACTGAGCCATTCAGGCACCACTGATTCACATTTAAATGATTCTGAATACATAACTTTTTCAGGACAAACTTTTCCTATGAATTCTCTCTTCTGTCCCCCAGGTAGAAGTCACTAATGACATTCTGGGAATATTACTATTACAGCATTGATCAATGGGAGCATATGGCAACTCTTGGTTATTCATGTCTCCCCTCTATACTGTGAGATCCATGAAAAGGGAAAAGATTGCCTTCACCAACTGCCTTCCTCCCAATGCAAATGGCATGGAATCTGTAACCAAGAGACTCCAAGAAACCTTTGTCCAATTAATGTAAGTGCCTAAAAGTGACAGTGAAACAAGGGTTGAAACTGCCTTCTATGAAGAAACACAATTTAATAATGAAAGTAGTCAAAGTTGCTCTGCTGTGGGAAGACAGTTTTGACTACATCCATCAATGACTATAGTAAGTTCCTAGCTTCCAATGCCCTCAAGCATTGTAAGAACAATGTCATAAATAGAGCACAAACTAAGTGAAAATGGAGCCAAGGAACTTAAAAATTCAAAGTTAAAGTGAGGGGATGAAGAATTTATTCTGTTTGGGAAAATTAAACATATATTGGTCTGTTTTTCCACATTGACTTAATTAGTCAAAAGTGTCACTTCCTATATTAGATTATACATCTGTTCAGTGATTGCTACATGCCAACAAAACTTTGAATTAAAAACAAAACAAAAAAACCTTGAATTTGCTTATTCAATGATGATTTTTAAAGATTGAAAATTCTAGACATGAACAGAAATTTATCCAAAGAAGGTATATAGATGGCCAACAGACACTTGAAAAGATGCTCGACATCACCCATCATCCGGGAAATGCAAATCGAAACCATGATGAAATATTACCTCACACCTAACAAAATGGCTAAAATCAAAAATTCAAGAAGTAGGTTTTGGCAAAGAAGAAGAGATAAAGGAACCCTCATGTACTGTCTGTGGGAATGTAAACTGGTGTAACCACTGTAAAAGACAGTATGGTGATTCCTCAAAAAACTTAAGAGTAGAACTACCTTACCATCCAGGAATCATACTACTGAGTATTTACCCAAAGAATATGGAAACACTCATTTGAAGGGATATTTGCATCCCCGTGTTTATTGCAACATTATTCACAATAGCCAAACTGTAGAAGCAGCCTAAATGTCCATCACAGATGAATGGATAAAAAAGATGTAGTATATATATACACAATGGAATATTATTCAGCCATAAAAAATAATGAAATTTTGCTATTTGCAAGAACATGGATGTATCTAGAGAATATAATGCTAAGTAAAATAAGCCAGTCACAGAAAGACAAATATCATATGATTTCATTTATCTGTAGAATTTAAGAAGCAAAACAAATGAACAAAGAAAAAAGAGAGAGGGAGACAAAAACAAAACAAAACTCAACTATAGAGAGCAAACAGATGGTTTGTTTCTGTAGTCAAGAGGGGAGGTAGGTGGGGGAATAGGTGAAATGAGTGAAGTGGACTAAGAGTACACTTACTTTGTGATGAGCACTGAGTAATATATGGAATTGTTGAATCACTATATTGTACATCTGAAACTCCTATAATACTGCATGTTAACTACACAGGAATTTTTCTTTTAAATTAAAAATAAAAAAATAATAAAATATTTTGGAAAAGATGAAATAAAAATTGAAAAATGTAAGAAGCAGCATTAAAACATTTTCATTCTCACATTTTCTATTTGTAAAATTTTTAGACATTCTTATATCAAGCCTTGAAAATATACATTTTGGGAATTTGTTTACTGTTCATTTTAATGAAATTTTAAAGTATATTTGCCTACAAATGTGCATTATACTTTAAGAATAAGAGCTCACATGTAACATTAATATGGGAGATTTAAAAGAATATGTTTCACAAGAAAAATTACAATCATTACTTATAAGCCAGTGCAAGCTGTCATGAGGACATATATATGGTTTTAGGTACATTACAACAAGGTTTTACTCAGAAAACATGATTGATCTTCCTGCATTGCTGGGAACTGGTGTGTCAATGGGCATTAAGAGACACTTGTGGAGATTTGCTGCACAACAAAGCACAGAAATGCACATTCGGAAAGAAAAGCTTTCTGACAACACATTATAAATCCTCTCCTAGAGTTTTGATGTTTTCAGAAATAGTATGGCTTTTTGATCTTTACCAAAAAAAAGGTGCATTTTGAATCTGTGCCCCTAAACCCACGTAACTTGTGTAATAAACTCTATTCATTTTAAAAAGCAAAAGAAAACACATTCTTGAAGCTTAGGGAGAATATTTCTCACTTTTTCCTAGCTCTTTCCAGAGGAAGTATTAGGTTGGATCATTCAAATGTAATATTTAGAATTAAAAAAATATGCATCAGGATCTTCGCTTAAACTTAAATATAAACTTTACTTTTTAAATTCACTAATGAAAGACTCAGGAACAATTAAAAATCAAAATAAATCATAAAATCTAAACACTAAATAAATAACAGGATTGTAATCAACCATGACTGAATACCAAAAGGAGGAAAATGAATTATTGTGTCTTTCTCCGTTTCCATAAATTCACGAAAGAATGCTTTAATTGAGATCAGAGAAAGTTTGGAAGCTGTTGCCTGACTACAGGAAGCCTACCTTTTTGGCTTCCTAAAATGTGAAGCTGGAGACATTAACTGCATAGCCACTGATCCTCCTTGCTTAGGTACACCTGGAGAGAAAGAGGAACTTCAGCATTAACAGGAGCATCACTTACTTTGAGCAGGCCATCATCAGCAAAATTCCAACACCAAACTAGGGTACGTGGTGTCTGCCTAATGTTTAGAAATTGAAGATGTACTCAAGATGTATAACTCAAACAACAAATTCTTTGGACCACATACATACAATTTTAAGTAATCAAGATGATTTAAAGAAATCTGAACAGACTATAGTCTTTAAAAACAATGCCTGTTTCATTACAACTTTACAGAAGTGACCCAAATTATTCTGAATGACTGTTTGGGGTAGTTGGTGTCAATATGGACTGTGTATGTAAAACTGTTATGATGTGCTTCCTAAGTTATTTTCTTATTCCAAAATGCCAGGTTCCCTGATTAACAGAAGTTAAACATGCTAATCAGAATAATCTAAAATCTCCATTCAACAAATATATATGAGACTCTTTTATGTTACATGAGCAAAGGATGGATACTAGAAGATGATAGGTTACAAAGTTAAATTAAACAGATATGATTGAGACAAAGAGACAAAGAGATGAGACAGGTATATATATCACTCATGAATTTAATTATTTTTCTCATTTTCATTTAAAAAAAATTTAATTCCAGTGTAGTTAACATACAGTGTTACATTAGTTTCAGGTGAACAATATAGTGACTCAGCAATTCCTTATATCACTCAGTGTTTATCAAGATAAGTGTACTCTTAATTCCCTTTACTACTTCACCCCCTCCTCTGGAAATCCTTTGTTTATTTTTATAGTTAAGAGTCTGGGGGGTTTTTTTTTTGTTTGTTTGTTTGTCTTTTTTTCATTCCTCATTTGTTTTATTTCTTAAATTCCACATATGAGTGAAATCATATGGTATTTGTCTTTCTGTGACTTATTTTTCTTAGCATTTTGCTCTCTAGATCCATCCATGTTACAAATGGCAAGCTTTTATTCTTTTTATGGCTGAATAATATTCCATCATGTATATGCACACCTGTGTGTGTGTGTGTGTGTGTGTGTGCACCACATTTTCTTTATCCATTCATCTATCAATAGACATTTGAGATGGATTTAAATTTTTTTTTAAATTTTTTAATGTTTTATTTATTTCTGAGAGAGAGAGACAGAGAGGCAGCGTGAGCATGGGAGGGTCAGAGAGAGAGGGAGACACAGAATCTGAAGCAGGCTCCAGGCTCTGAGCTAACTGTCAGCACAGCTAGCTGTCAGCACAGAGCTCGATGCGGGGCTCAAACCGACGAACCGAAAGATCATGACCTGAGCTGAAGCCAGACGCTTAGCCTACTGAGCCACCCAGGCACCCCTTAAATTTAATATATATATAAAGAAATATATATATATAAAGAAATATGTAGCAGGATATGAATATTCATCTTGTTTTAATATGGAAACTTAACTGTTTTAAATTTTCTTTTTATGTCTACTGCATTAGGAAAATAAAGAACAGTAACTTTTCTTCACCTCTGACAGAGTGAAAGATTTTGACCCTCTTGACCTCTAATTTTCCTTTGCTAATAATTCATACTTAATGGGTTTTCATTATCGATTGGGGAAAAAATGAAAATAGTATGAAAGGATTAGAGTGTCAGAGGATTGAGGAAGGAAATAGAGTGATCAAAAAGGTATAAGGAATAGAATTTAAGGGAAAAGTTTACCTTTGGGGTTTACCAAATGATGTCCTGTAAATTACAGAATTCATCCCAAAGAAGTTACCCCAAAGGAAGAAGGCCTACTATCAAAGAGTCTAAACTGTAGACAAGAAACAGTCATCCTATTTTAATTGCTCAGGTTTTTTTTATTTTTTATTTTAAATTTACATCCAAGTTAGTTAGCATATAGTGTAACAGTAATTTCAAGAGTAGATTCCTTAATGCCCTTAACCCTTCCAGTAACCCTCTGTTTGTACTCCATATTTAATTGTCTCTTATGTTTTTGTCCCCCTCCCTGCTTTCATATTATTTTTGCTTCCCTTCCATTGTGTTCATCTGTTTTGTATCTTAAAGTCCTCATATGAGTGAAGTCATATGATATTTTATCTTTCTCTGACTAATTTCGTTTACCATAATATCCTCTAGTTCCATCCATGTAGTTGCAGATGACAAAATTTCATTCTTTTGATTGCTTAGTAATACTCTATTGTGTGTGTGTGTGTATGGATATATATATTCTTTATCTGAATGGATAAAGAAAAGGTGGTATATATATACATACACCACCTTTTCTTTATCCATTCATCCATCGATGGACATTTGGGCTCTTTCCACACTTTTGCTGCTGTTGATAGTGCTGTTATAAACATTGGGGTGCATGTGCCCCTTTGAAACAGCACACCTGTATCCCTTGGATAAATACCTTGTAGTGCAATTACTGGGTCATAGGGTAGTTCTATTTTTAATTTTTTGAGGAACTTCCATATTGTTCTCCAGAGTGGTTTCACCAGTTTGCATTTCTACCAATAGTGCAAAAGAGATCCTTTCTCCACATCCTCGCCAACATGTTGTTGCCTGAGTTGTTAATGTTAGCCATTCTGACGAGTGTGAGGTGGTATCTCATTGTGGTTTTGATTTGTATTTCCCTGATCATGAGTGATGTTGAACATCATTTCATGTGTCTGTTGGCCATCTGGATGTCTTCTTTGGAGAAGTGTCTGTTCATGTCTTTAGCCCATTTCTTCACTGGATTATTTGTTTTTTTGGCTGTTGAGTTTGATAAGTTCTTTATAGATTTTAGATACTAACCCTTTATCTGATATCTCTTTTGCAAATATCTTCTCCCATTCCATTGGTTGCCTTTTAGTTTTGCAGATTGTTTCCTTTGCTGTGCAAGAGCTTTTTATTTTGATGAGATCTCAATAGTTCATTTTTGCTTTGGTTTCCCTAGCCTCCCGAGATGTGTTGAGTAAGAATTTGCTGTGACTGAGGTCAAAGAGGTTTGTGCCTGCTTTCTCTTCAGGGATTTTGATGGCTTCCTGTCTTACATTTAGGTCTTTCATCTATTTTCATCTATTCAGTTTATTTTTGTGTATGGTGTAAGAAAGTGGTCCAGGTCATTTTCTGCATGTTGCTGTCCGGTTCTCTCAGCACCACTTGCTGAAGAGGCTGTTTTTATTCTATTGAATATTCTTTCCTGCTTTGTCAAAGATTAGTTGGCCATACGCTTGTGGGTCCATTTCTGGGTTCTCTATTCTGTTCCATTGATCTGTTTTTGTGCCAGTACCATACTATCTTGATGATTACAGCTTTGTAATACAGATTGAAGTCTGGGATTGTGATAACTCCTGCTTTGGTTTTCTTTTTCAAGATTGCTTTGGCTATTGGGAGTCTTTTCTGGTTCCATAGAAATTTTAGGATTATTTGTTCTAACTCTGTGAAAATGCTGGTGTTATTTTGATAGGGATTGCATTGAATATGTAGATTGCTTTGGGTAGTATATTGACATTTTAACAATATTTGTTCTTCCTATCTAGTAGCATGGAATATTTTTTTATTTTGTGTGTGTGTGTCTTCTTCAATTTTCTTTTATAACCTTTCTATAGTTTTCAGTGTATAAATTTTTCACCTCTTTGGTTAGATTTATTCCTAGGTACTATATGGTTTTTGGTGCAATTGTAAATGGGATCAATTCTTTGATTTCTCTTTCTCTTGCTTCATTGTTGGTGTATAGGAATGCAACCGATTTCTGTGCATTGATTTTATATCCTGCCACTATGCTGAATTCATGTATCAATTCTAGCATTTTTTTTTGTGAAATCTTTGGGTTTTCCACGTAAAGTGTCATGTCATCTGTGAAGAGTGAAAGTTTGACCTCCTCCTAGATGATTTGGATGCATTTTATTTCTTTGTGTTGTCTGGTTACTGAGGCTCAAACTTCCAGTACTATGTTGAATAACAGTGGCAAGAGTGGACATTCCTGTCTTGTTCTTGACCTTAGGGGAAAGCTCTCAGTTTTTTTCCCATTGAGGATGATATTAGTGTTGCGTCTTACATATATGGTGTTTATGATCTCGAGGTATGATCCTTCTATCCCTAATTTCTTAAGGGTTTTTATCAAGAAAGGATGCTGTATTTTCTCAAATGCTTTCTCTGCCTCTATTGAGAGGATCATATGGTTCTTGTCCTTTCTTTAATTGATGTGATGAATCACATTGATTGTTTTGTGGATATTGAACCAGCCCTTAATTCCTCAGTCTTTACCTATTACCCACTTCTTAGTCAGAACCTCCCACCACCTGCTCCCTCTGGATCTAGACCAGGATGTTCAACCATCAGTGCTCGAGAGGACTTGGCTCTGTATGTAAACATAATCTCACTTATTGGCTGTCCATCAGATAATATCATACATGACAAGACTTCATTTCATTTCCTTATTATGCATTATGGACAGTCCCCATAATGCCCGAAAACATTGTTAAACCCAAAAGTGCAAGGGATCTGGAAACCTAGCCACGTCTCCACACAGTCACCAAAAGAGGCTTAACTCCACAAGTCCAATTTCCCTAAGCTGGGACATGATTATTGTTGCTACCTTTATACATATCGAAGTGAAAATTAAATTAAATAGCCTTTAAACTTTCCTTAATGAGAAAGATGACACTTCAAGACCTTCTAATCAACACTTATACAAGTATATATTAACTACTTAGTTTCATTATGGCACCATAGAAGATGCTGGATAATACAAAACCCTCCTTTGAAAGATGAAAGACAACAAATATACTTGAGAATATTAAACTGCACAAGCCAGTTTACTATTATATTATTATTATTATTATATTATTATATTAATTGACCACCACCAACAAAAAAGTGCTATTGAAATCTAGAGAGCTTTAGGGATTAGAGTACTTAAGACAGACTTGAGTAAATGATGGAGTTTTAACGGGTCCTTGAAGAATTAACTCATATTTGAGAATGTAGCAAGAAGGAAAAGGTTATTATAAGTAAAGAAAAGATAAGAATACTTTATCTCATCATGACTCTAGACTGCTTACCAAGGAAAGTACCTTAAATAAAGACTTCAAGTTGTAAAGCAAGTTGTATAATCAGATGACTTCAAATGGCTCTTATGAACTAGTAATAGGTCATAATTGATAATCTACTATAGACAGACATCATACAAGTCCCCTACTTATTTCCAAGTACAGTGCTCACCACTGTGAGCAAAAATATAGTTGTGAGCAAAAATAGCCCTATTTCCACCCCAGGCTTTAATCAGAGATACTCACAGAATACAAATTGATGTAGCCACTGTGGAAAACAGTATGGAAGTTCCTCAAGAAACTAGAAATAGATGAGCACCTGTGTGGCTTAGCATCTGTGTGGCTAAGCATCTGACTATAGCTCAGGTCATGATCTCATGGTTTGTGAGTTTGAGCCCTATATCAGGCTCTGTGCGAACAACTCAGAGCCTGGAGCCTGTTTCAGATTCTGTGTCTCTCTTTCTGCCCCTCCCATGCTTGCTCTCTCTCTCTCTCTCTCTCTCAAATATAAATAAACATTTAATTTTTAAAGAGATTGAAAACAGAAATAACAGGGGTGCCTGGGTAGCACAGCTGGTTAAGCGTCAGACTCTTGATTTCAGCTCATGTCATGATCTCATGGTTCGTGAAATCAAACTCTGTGTCTGGCTCTGAATTGACAGTGTGGAGCCTGCTTGGTATTCTCTCTCTCTCTCTCTCTCTCTCTCTCTCTCTCTCTCAAAATAAAGAACATTCTTTAAAGAAGTTAAAAAAAATAGAAAACCATACTATCCTGTAATTACACTACTGGATATTTACCCAAATTAAATGAAAATAATAATTGAAAAATATATATGTTCCCATATATTTATTGCTACACTATTTATAATGGCCAAGATAGGGAAGCAACCTAACTGTCCATTGATAGATGAATGGATAAAGAAGAAGTGGTATATATACACAATAGAATCTTACTCAACCATAAGAAAGAATAAGATCTTTTCTGTTGTCAGATTTTACAACATCATTTGTGAACCTAAAGGGTATTATGCTAAGTAAAATAAGTCAGACAGAGACAGACACATACCATGTTATATCACTTATATGTGGAATCTAAAGAACAAAACAAATGAACAAATAGATACACAAAAGCAGAAACAAACCCACAAATACAGAGAACAAACTGGTGATTGCCAGAGAAGAGGAGAATGGGGAGTGGGCAAAATGGGTGAAGAGGAATGGAAGAAATAGACTTTCAGTTATGGAATGAATAAGTGATGGGATTGAAAGAGAATATATTCAATGGTATTGTAATAGCATTGTATGGTGACAGATGGTAGC
Source organism: Hyaena hyaena (assembly GCF_003009895.1). NCBI lineage: Eukaryota > Metazoa > Chordata > Mammalia > Carnivora > Hyaenidae > Hyaena > Hyaena hyaena. Next base: position 1,981 of record NW_024082718.1, on the reverse strand, counting down.
TACACTTGTGGTGAGCATAGCATAACATATAGATTTGTTGTATTCCTGAAACTAATGTAACATTATGTGTCAACTATACTTCAATAACAATAAGATACAGGTTTCTATGAGACTGAGAAAAATCAATTACCTGTTATGCCACAAGTGAACAGAACAGAGAATACATCAATTCGGGACCAGGGGACCCAAAGCTCTTCTTCACTACACAACAATGTCTTTTGTGGCAGTGGAAAAGTGATTGTTCTTGAGGTAACAGAGGAGGAAAAGATTGGTTCCAAATGTTTAAGTAATATGGACATGAACTTTAGTTCAATGGATTTCTATACAAGTGCCCTAAATTAGGCTGACATGCTTTTCAGATGGAAATTTAATCAAAGACTGAATTGCTGCATGCATAGAGTAGCGTAAGGAGAATTCTTGCACTGGAAGTTCCTTTAAACTTTAAAAGTCAGTTAAGCCATGATTTTCTTCTATATGAAATATAATTACGGAACTAACAATAAACATTGATCATCCCTATATACAAAGAGATGTATGATAAAATTATTTTTGAAAATATATGATCTCTACTCTAAAAGGATTAGATGTTCATCTAATATCATTGGCCTTTTCATTGACCATATTATTTCTAAAGTCTTCCTACCAATTCTCACCCGAAAGCTTTTCTGTTGATTATTCCACTTCAACACTATCAAATCATGAGGAAATTTCAAACATTTGGCTTTCTTAAGCAGGTTTTAAATGCCTAGCATAGTCTCTGTCAAATTAGTATTCAACAGCATTTTTTCAAAACCTTAAATTAAGACTTGATTTTAATTACCTCTCAATTACATCTTTCACCACTCCTGTGAGTTAGCTATTTTGAAGAAAGTGAAGCTGCCTGAAAGAATTAGATTTTAATATGCAATATGACAACTTTAGATTTAACTGCTATTGCAATTATGAAATGGTTTTCCAAAACAAGGCAACTTCATATACTTTTTTTATTGCATACCTCTTACTTGCCACCTCATATTTCCACATGTATATATGTCTTTTTCAAACACAGTATGTAGAAGACAAGAGGGAAACATTGGCTGTCAGATATATGCCCCAGATAGAACTAGACAAAGCCCAACACAGGGACCTCTGCATTACTGTTTATGCATAATTGCAAAGACTTAAAACTAGAAAAAAAAAGTGTTAATCATTTAGATTTTTATTTAGATTTTTTTATTTTATTATTTTATTTTATTTAGATTTTCATGTAGATTTTTATGAATTTATAATCCCCTTTTGACTAGCTTCAAAATTGTTGCCAGTAAACAGAGGTGTCTGTTTCATTTAAACTTATTCTTAATGAGGCAAACATACATAACAGTAGTGAAAATGATGATGATGGTGGTAACAGCTACATTTATCAAATACCTTCTATGTTCCAATCACAGTTATAAGCACTTTATATGTATTTGTTAATTTAATCCTCACAACTCTATAAGAAAGATTCTATTACTTTTCACTATTTTATAGACAAGGAAACTGAGGTACATAGATTTCATAGCCAGTGAAAAATAGGACCCACCCAGATTCTAATTCTGGTAGTGAGGTCCCAAAACCTTATGTTTTATACAACTGTGTTATTAGTGTCATGTTATTAATTTCCGCATTTTCTGCCTTTGTCTTAGAAATAAACATATGACTCCCTCACACAACTTCAGCTTTGAATAAAGAGGATTAAATGCTTTAAAATACAGCACTATACATACTTTGATGGATTAATAAATGTGGACAACTACTCAGGGCATCATATTTGTAGGAAATAAAGCTCCAGATTTAGGTAGGCAAGATCTTGTAGTGAAGATGGGACTTCTCATATTAAAACATTGCTGGCCCCTTCTCATCTTAGAAATTACCCAAGACAGGGGCGCCTGGGTGGCTTAGTCGGTTAAGCGTCCGACTTTCACTTAGGTCATGATCTCGCGGTTCGTGGGTTCGAGCCCTG
>NW_024082717.1:30386-111073 GCF_003009895.1 Hyaena hyaena | reverse complement strand
TCTCCCAATCTCTCAGGTTTTGTAAGGTTTCCAATGGCTTCAGATCTTTTCTGTGTGATGTATGGGCGCGAGTGCAAGTACGGAGCTCCTTCTCCGCCATCTTGCCCTCTCTCCAAACCATGAGAGACTCTTGAATGCTGAGAACAAACTGAGGATTGATGGTTGTGGGGGGGGGGGAGATGGGCATGGAGGAAGGCACTTGTTGGGATGAGCACTGGGTTTTATATGGAAACCACCTTGACAATAAACTATTTGTAAACAAATAAACAAACAAACAAAAAACAAATGCAGTAACTTAAAATTATGCAATTTTATCTCACAGTTCTGGAGGCCTAAAATCCAAATGGAACTTCCTGAGCTAAAATTAAAGTGTCAGTACAGCTGCCTTCGTCCTGAAAGCTCTAGGAGACAGAGAATCTGTTTCCTAGCCTTTTCCAATGTCCAGAGGTTGCCCACATGTCTTGGCTTGTGGATCCCTTCCATCTTCAAAACCGGTACAGCCAGCCAGATTTTTCTCATTATCTTCATTTTCACAATGATCCTTCTGCTTTTCTCCTCCGCACTTAGGGACCCTTGCAATTACATTGAGCCCTCCCAGATAATCCAGGATCATCTCCTTACAGTACATTCCCCTGTGACCTTAATTTCCTTTACCACATAATATAACCTATTCATAGGTTCCAGGGACTGGAATGTGGGAATATTGGAGGTTCATTATTCTACTGACCACAGAATTTAATCACCAGCTCCCATCCATCATCAGCCAAGGGTTTCTCCCATTGCATTTAAATCACCAGAACTTCTGCCTGCCCCCATAAAAAGCCCCACTAAGTTCCTGTGGTCAAAGAAAGCCCTGAAGCGGAAGTCATCCCACTCACGGGGAAGTAGAGTTGACGCTACATGCGCAGGAGCCTGAGGGTCTGCATCACCCAGTTCTCAACAGTTCAGTCCTGCTGTGTCTCCAATTGGTTTCTTGGACTAAACTCCTTGGCTTTCCCAATCCATTAGGCCTGACTCTTTTTTCTACCTTGGGAATACATCAAAAGGCCTTGGATTACCATCCCTTATGGTAACCATTTCAAATCCCCTGTTGCCTGATCTTCTAGTTCTTGTCTTACATAGTCTTTTTTTTTTTTAAGTTTATTTATTTATTTTTGAGAGAGAAAGAGAGGGTGAGAGTGCAAACATGCATGAGCATGAGCAGGAAGGGACAAAAAGAGAGGTAGAGAGAGAAAATCACAAGCAGATTCCATGCTGTCAGCACAGAGCCTGAAGCAAAGCTCGATCTCAGGAACTGTGAGATCATGACCTGGGCCAAATTCAAGAGTCAGAAGCTCAAATGACTGAGCCACCCAGGCACCCCTTATCTTACATTTTTTCTAATTCTTGTCATACGGGTGTGTGCTGATTTAACTGCCCACTTCTTGGATCCTCCCCTGTGGCAAGAAACTCTCTTCAACACCTCACCTTGCAACTTACCAAGGCCTTACCTATAGATAGTCTAAAGTGCTGAGAGTGGGCATAGCCTCATCATTGTGCCTCTGGATGTTTGCAAATGCTAACATGCTGATAAGAAACACAAGCTTGGGAATAAGATGATGCTCATCAACCAGGCAAGAGAGGATCTTCAACTCTTTAGGTCTTTTGTTTTGAATCTATGCAGCTTAAAATTCTTCAAATTCAATCAGAATATATCCAAATCCAAATACATCCAAATCTAAATGCAATCCATATATATATATGGATCATATATATGATATATGATCCATATATATATATGATCCATATATATATCATATATATATGATCTCAAGGTACACCTGAGATCATACTGACAATGATAATTAACATTTATGAGCTTTAAGCTCCCATGTGCTTATTGGCATTGGCTGTCACTGTCCCTCAAATATATTAACAAATTGGTCCTTATTATCCTGAAAATGCCCCGTTCTGCAGTGTAGATACCTAAAGATGCATGTGATCATCAACCATTTGGGAATCCTGGCACTGTGATGGTTCAGTAGCATCTTACACAGCAGGAGAGGAAATGTGTTATACTCTGGGGTCCCACTGCAGGATCACTTGGGGCCTATAATGTTGCAGAGTTGATTGAACTTGATTTGTCGGTTTGCATATACAGTCCCTTTATCCCCTGAACATACACATGCCACCTGAGTCACTGGATTGGGTCAGATCCACACATTAGCCATGACCAAGTTCTTGGAACAGATATACCACTTTAATACCACATCTTATAGCTGAGTCTAGATGAACTTGTCAAGCTCCTTCCCATTGGTGAATCTTCTTTCAGAGTTCTTAGCATTCCATCATAACACTTGGCTTGTTTGGAGCCTCCTACTCATCAACCAGACATGTTGAATATAGCTGAACTCTGAATGGAGATGTGAATAATTTTCTCCAAACTCCAGTTTTCCAACACATATAAAAAGACAAATTGTTGGGGCACCTGGGTAGCTCAGTTGGTTGGGTGTCCAACTCCAGCTCAGGTCATGACCTCACTCACAGGTTGGAGCACCGTATCGGGGTCTGTGCTGATAGCTCAGAACCTGAAGCCTGCTTCAGATTCTGTGTGTTTCTCTCTCTCTGCCCCTCCCCTGCTCTCTCTCTCTCTCTCAAAAATAAACATTAAAAATTATTTTAAAAAAAACAAATTGTTTTTAAGCATAGAAAAATTAGAGTAAAAAAGTGTATTCATTTATTTTTTTAATGTTTTATTTATTTCTGAGAGAGAGAGAGAGACAGCATGAGCAAGAGAGAGGGAGACACAGAATCTGAAACAGGCTCCAGGCTCTGAGCTAGCTGTCAGCACAGAGCCCGATGCAGGGCTGGGATCCACGAACTGTGAGATCATGACCTGAGCCGAAGTCGGATGCTTAACCGACTGAGCCACCCAGGCGCTCGTGTATGCATTTATTAAAAGCATCATTTTCAAGCTGTGGAAACCATTTCTCAAATACTTGAGTAAAATACTCAAGACTTCCAACTGCCTCTTCAATATTTTACCATAACACTCATTATTTCTTCTCTGGAATGTATAAAATTTTAAGAAGAAACAAGGACATATCCTGCTCTTGAAATATATCTATCTCTTGAAAGCGATTTCCAGACAAGTACAGTATAATTCTTGTTGATTTATGGGCAAAAACAAGCTGGTTTTGTTCATTTTTAATAAAATAATACACACACACATATATTGTACTTTAAGGTTTACCCAAACATTTGTACTCATTGTACATTCATCCATTTAATTCTCAGAGAAATTCTCGTTGGTGTTGCTTGTTCTCTTTTACCAATGTGGAATCCAAGCTTCTGAGGAGATGTGGGTCTTGCCATGGTAGCAATATTTGTAATTCGCATGCCAAAAGTTGAATGTGAGTCTTTGGAATTAGAATTCCATCGTATCTTCATTATACATTTACATGAGACCCTGGAAACACTTTTACCTAAAACTAATGACAGTAGAAGTAACCTTCATCCCTACCTGGTGCCTGGTACCATGACTCCCGGTCTATACTTATTTCAGGTCAGCACTGGATATAAACTTTTTAATTTTTCACTCAATTACATATGCACATAACTGAAACATGGACACAATACAGATGACATTTTTAAAAACGTCTGCAAGAATACTTTAGTAGAAATGAAAGGGACATGATATAGTTTCATTCTATTATAAAATATTCTCTACAACTTCATGAGATCTGTGAATGCCTACAAAAGTGAAGGTGTCGGGACCCTGTGACCTCCACCAGAAGTGGCCATTGATCTGAGATGAATCCTTCCTGCCCACAGCTCACAAAAGAAATGTTCTACAAATCACAGGACCCCAGATACTCACCTCTTAGTAGACTATTGCAATGACCAGTATGGTCATCTGATCCTAAAAAGAACAATCAATGAACTGAGTTGACCCAAAGTGTATCTGTCTCCTTCAAGAAAAAAAGGACCTTGGCAGCAGGGCCAGTGAGTGGTAGACCTTGACTCTTGCAGGCTTGGGATTGTTCTACTGAGCCTCACATGTGAGCAAATTGATCACACACAAGGGAAAAGAAGTGAGAAGCGAGGCAGGTGAATGCCTATAGGAAAGAAGAGAGAAAATAAAAATATGGGATCATTCTTGGTTTCTGATGGCTCTGCTGTCCCCATTTCCTCTTGTTCAACTTCCCATGAGTTTTCTGGACCACCTTTCAACCATGCCCTCCATGTAATCCTGAATCTACCCAAAAGTGTTTTTCTTGCAACCAAAACATTCTTGATTAGAATAAATGGGCCCAATGATATTCATAAAATAAATTCCACATCTATTTTAATTTGGCCCACTCATTTCTCACTTTCTGCTTCTTCTACCCTTCAAAGAGCTTTTCTGTAAATTTCCTGATTAGCTGCAAGTGCATGGTTATTTTACTCTTGTTGTTCTCTCTACAATCAGTGCACTCACCTCCCATCCATTACCTCATTATTTCTTCTTTTTCTTTTTTTAATTTTTATTTGTTTATTTAAGTAACCTCTACACCCAACATGGGACACAAACTCTTGACCCCAAGATCAAGAGTCACACACTCCACTGACTGAGCCAGACAAGCTCCCCTTACTTGTTCTTCTTCTACCTATACTTTTAATATACTTCATACTATACTTGAAACCATTTACTTACTCATTCAGCAAATTACCCACCAAGCAGGGCGCTCCTGCCTGTGCTTTCCTATTGCAGCAAGAAAATAGATGCAATGAGAAAAGAAATTATACATATTCACAGCTAGCAACATACCTGTATCATTGCTCACATGGTCAAGCTGTCTCCCTGCTCTGTCTAAAACAACATTTCTCCAGACTTTCTCTTCTCTTTATTTTCCTTTTTTAAAATGTTTATTTATTTACTTATGGCAGGGGGGGGGAGAGAGAGAGAAAGGGAGAGTGCAGGACAAGGGAGAAGAGAGGGAGAGAGAGAATCCCAAGTAGGCTCCTCACTGTCAGCAAAGAGTCCAACATGGGGCTGGAACCGACAAGGCCGTGAGATCATGATCTCAGCCAAATTCAAGAGTCAGACGTTCAACAAACTGAGACACCCAGGTGTTCCTCTTTATTTTCCTTTTAACTGCAATATGTGTGTATATGCATATGTGTAGTGTGTGTGTGTGTGTGTGTGTGTGTGTTTCCTCATCTCTCCCAGGAGAATGGAAGCTGCATTAGAGCAAGGATTTTCTGTATCACTTCCTAGGACAGTGCTTGGAACTTGGTAAATGTTAAATAGAGTTTTGCTGAGTGAAGGAAGTAACTGTTTAGCAGGTCAGTGATGGATAAAACACGTGAGTCTGTGCCTACATGGAGTCTGGAAAGAAGGCACAACACAGCAGGACAAGTTCTTTACTGGTGCATGTCCGAGTGACAATCACTTGAGGTAGGGCTACAGATAGATCCAGGAAGGCTCTCTAGAAGAAGTAAGAAGTTCCAGTTATAATCTAAAGCCTAGGCTGGCATTGGCCAACATATCCACTAGCTTTGACTTTATAATGCGATACCTCAAAACTCAGTGGCTTTAATATAACAGTTATTTATTATTTTTCATGCACCTTCAAATTAGCTGGGGGATTGGATGCCTGGGTGGCTCAGTCGGTTAAGCGTCTGACTCAGTTCATGATCTCAGAGTTTGTGAGTTATAGCCCCACATCAGGGTCTGTGCTGACAGCCAGCTCAGAGCCTGGAGCCTGTTTCAGATTCTGTGTCTCCCTCTCTCTGACCCTCCCTTGTTCATGCACATTCACTTAAAAAAAATAGCTGGTGGATTAGCTGGTCAGCTGAAGTAGGCTGGATTCTGCTGGGCAACATTGCTTTAAGCTATGGCTACAGCTGGTCTTAGCTCCTTACTAAGGGGCTCAGAGCTGCTTCATATGGGCTTATTCTGGGTCCCCAGCTGAGAAGGCAGAAGCCACTCAAAAGAAATCCTGCTCATGGTGATACAGAGGCATTAGAGTTCAGGTGGAAACTGACACAGTCCCTGAAGGCTTATGTTCAGATATCATCACTTCCACCCATATACAATTGGCCAAAGCAAGTCATCTAATAAGGACTAAATTCTTGACCACTCTGATAATGATGAGGCCATTGTAAACATGGGGATGACAAACGGGATGAAGAATGGGACCAGCAAAGAAATCTGCCATCACAAAGGTCAGGAGGAAGGGTACTAAGTTCCAACTGGACAGCAGCAAGTCCAAAGAACAGAAAGTCATTTAGAAAGGCTGGCTCACAGAGAGTAAAGACAAAGTAGTGCTAAATGAAGCTGGAGTTGAGGACATTAGCTGGATCCCACAGGCCCTTGTGAGTCATGGCAAAGAGCTTAGGCCTGATCCCCAAATCAACGGGGAGCCAATGATGGGTAAAAGCAAGAGAAAAAGTTGATCATATTCTTATTTCAGAAAGATGCTTCTAGCTACAAGAAGAGAGTAGATTAGAGAAGGACAGTATGTAGGAAGGCAATTAGGAGTCACAGTTCTAAGATGCAGAGAAGAGGAAAACAAATCACCCATTTATTCATCACGTGCCAACCCAGCACCAAGAGAAGATGGACATGTGCTCTTAATTTCAAAAGAGAAAGAAAAAGAAAGAAAGAAAGAGAGAGAGAGAGAGAGAGAGAAGGAAGGAAGGAAGGAAGGAAGGAAGGAAGGAAGGAAGGAAGGAAAGAAAGAAAGAAAGAAAGAAAGAAAGAAAGAAAGAAAGAAAGAAAGAAAGAAGAAAGAAAGAAAGGATGAGAGAAAAGAAAGAAGCTGTTGATATAAGAGGTCACCAAATGTTTAACCAACGAATTGTTACATTTGTTCCCAATTACAAAAATGAAAATAGAAATTAATAGGTGCTATTTGCACATAATTTTCCAAGGCCCAAATGTACAGAACTTTCACTCTTACAATTTCCCACGAAACTTTTGTTTTCTTGTCCTCTCTGGAAAATATTATAAGTGGTCTTCCTAGCCCCAGAAAAGTTGTTATACTAAAGTAGTCCCTATAGAACCCTGAGTCACTGACTCCAAATAACCCCACCCCAACACGGGCAAGTGCCGAGTGAAGAAAGGATCTACACCCAAGCTCTGTTCAAAGCCAGATTAAACAGCGCAATCGCCCAGTGACCCAAAGGTCAACTTTTCTAGACTTTCTCATCTGAGCAGCTGGAGGAGAATTTTATTAGTAACTGTCACCCACACAGAGCTCCCTGGAACCATAGGGAGAAAATGCACTTTAAAAAAGATACTCATTTTGGTGTATGTTTTTTTTTGGTATCCAGAAATATAAAAGCTTTAAGGTAGGAATTCATATCTGACTATAAATGTGCCTCTGGACTGAAACCTAAAAATGTAAAGGTGGCATATTCTGATCCTAGCCATGTGATATAGAGGGAAAGATTCTGGGACAGGGCTTGGGGAATTGGGCTTGGCTCTAAATTTGCTGTGAGACTTTTCTAAGAGTCACTTCATTTCTCTGGGCTTCAGCCTTTCTTCAAGATGATTGCATGCAGTGGTTCCCAGCCACTCTTAGTCCCAAGGACACAGTTCTCAGAGAAATAACATAGTGCTATTAGAAATTGCCTCAGTTTACTGATGGGTGTGGGGAGTGAGGGGGGAGATGGGCATGAAGGAAGGCACTTGTGGGAATGAGCACTGGGTGTTATATGGAAACTAACTTGACAATAAACTATTTGTAAAAAAAATTTTTTTGCCTCAATTTAGTGGTTAATCCCAATCACGTGAAGTGTAGAGGGGCAGGTAAGTGAAAATTTGGGGAACTGTGACTTAGGAAAAGTCTACACAGGACTCTGATCCTCCTTACCCCATCCCCTTCCCTAACACATACACACACATGCACACAGACATGAATACACATGCATATATACTTGCACATCACACACATATATGCATAGGCATGCACATACACATATACTCACATACACACCACACATATATATAGATAGACACACAGACACATCACACATAAATATACACATATACATATACACATCACACATATGTATACACACATACACATCACACACATATACATATAATTACGTACCCCACATTATACATGAGGAGAAATGTGTGCAGTCTTCTTTAAATCTCTAGCATTACTTTGGCTCCACATCCTTGGATTTTAGTACTCTCCACTTTAAATCCAGAGCTTTCTTCCAAACCAGTTTAGGCCTTACTCAATTTGAGACCTATGTAGACCATGCCATTCTAAAATTGGAGAGAATAAAACAATGTTTTCCTGAATCAAATGAACACTCTCATAAGCTGGCCACACAAACATAGCCAGAACTGGGCAGAAAGAGCTCCCTGACAATCTATCCCATAGACATCCTCTGGGGCTCTTCTCCTCATAGAAAGTGGAGGGGATGGAAAAAAAATAGGAGAAGGATGAACAAAGGATTTAAAAAGAAGGGCTCTGTAAGGCCCTTCTTTTTTCCCAGAGTCCCGTAAAAAGGGAACAGGTCTAAAAACAAGCCATACCTTTTGAGACAGGTTTGTCTGGTTTCAAGTTACTGTCTACATTTATTTCCCTTTTGCTGTCCCCTAAACACAAGTGTCCTTCTTAAGCATATCAGCCAGGCTCAACATTTCTTCAAAATATTAATGGAGAGGTTGGGAGTTCACAGTGGGTCCATTTTTAAAGATGAAGCAGCTTCCCTTCCTTTTACAAAGAAAACACAAGACAGTTGAGGTTGCTAATTTCAGTACCTTTCTCAATAAGGGTATTCATCCAAGCTTGGAAGAGCTGGGTTGTACTTTAATTAAGACAGAAATCTCCCATTAACATGAAATAATAAAGCCTACAGGAGGCAGACCCATTGGGATCTTTTATGTAATTTCTCAGAGGGTGTTGATTGAGAGATTCCCATTTCAGAAAGCCTATAGGGAAATGCAAAAAAATGACTGGCATTGGTGTGTACCTTACCCCAACATTCCATGGTAATTTCCCAACCATAGATTCATCTATCTGACTAAAAGTAGACAATAATGTGTAAATTGCATTCATTTTTCTGTTTGCATGCCCTCTTTCCTTTTATATTTTAATGCATGATTGTTAAGGATACACTCAGGAGAAGAGAAAGAAGGAGACATTTTTAACCATGTTCAGGTTAATATATGCTGCAATTATATGCCATAAGTCCATGCAAATATGCAGATAGAAATAAACCTCACCACTTTAATTAGCTTAATATAATATTTTCTTATTTTAGAGCCAAATGTGCAAGCTTCTATATGATTCATAGAGTCTACAGATCAAAGAAGGAAGAGTGTTGGACAACTGCATACCCAGCTATCCAACTAGAGTATTCCAAATGTGCCAAAGAACTTGGTAGTGGAAAGTGGCCACAGTAACATGATTCACACTATTAGACATTCAACTCACCTGCTTGAATCTGTCCTTAATTTTTTATTTATAAGAGATCTTTTAAAATCTCTAAAAGTGCATACTAGTATTGCAGTGCCATATACAGAGCCCTGGGTGGGTTCAGACTGCTTAGAAAATCTTTTCATTCCTATAGTCTTCACATTCTTTGAGTATATCAAAGGAGAAACTTGGGGAGGCTTAAATAGTAGACAGAAAAAGCAGTAAAACCCTGTCTTCCGCCAACCTCAGTCTTTAACCAGAAACAAGATTTGTGAGTTAACTCTACCAGCCACAGAAAATCTATATTTGGGGAACATCAAAAACCCATCAATAAGTAACTTCGCAGGTTCTCTCACTGCAAGAACAAAAGGCATCTTTGAGTCTTTCTCAAGCCTCATCTAGATGCATTATTACCCTGTTGTATTGACCTTCTACTAGGGGTTCAAGGGATTTGTTTTGAAGACACTGAAGAAGACCTTGTAGAAACATTCACTTTTTCCAGCTTGCTCCACATCAGTGGCCAATGCACTGTGGCAAAGAGAGCAAAACCAGGGAGCTGGATTTGGCTGTAGAATTAATTATGATTTCATTGTAAGGCACGCAGGGTCCCCCCACACACAAGTGATCTCAAGTTACAAAACAAACAAAGTCTACAGGTTGTGGCCACTCCTTCAGGAGAAGCAATGGAGGACATTCAAGGCGATCAATATTCCTTGCAATTCCTGTGTGAAGAGCACCACTAACTTGGAGCAATCGCCCTGAGGAACTCCTCTCTCTGCTCTCTGTGGCTTTCAGGTTGAGACATTGACATCCTCTGCCCCTATATCATGTACTAGACTAGCTGAGGGTGGAAGGGCAAATGTGATGTTTACATGTCGTGAACATAACACTCAAAATAAAAGGAAGATCCTGGAGAAATGGATTGGAAAGACAACTGTGCAGGTCACATTCTGCAGCTAAACCTTGCAACAGGAGCTAAACTGTAACATCTTTTAAAGTGTCCTCATGGGATCCATATGTGCAGACTGCTAAAACTGTTAACATACCCAATTAGGTTTTAATTTATCTTAGTTTCCTCAGTCCTGCCATTAAAAGTCACACCACAGAGCCATCAAACCTAGCATTACCAGCCTCAGTTTTGTCAGGTGCTGACCAGTGAGTCGAACTATATGCAAGCTGCAGAAGCTGGACCTTCCTTCAAGCTAAGAAATGTTTAAATGGGTCAAAAGCATTTACCCTGGACATCTGTTTGACGCATAACCTAAGGATATTTAAACATCTCTTAACAAAACAAATAAAGGTTTCCACATTCCCAAGGACAGAACCCATTTAATCTACTTATACAGCTCTTTCAAGACTGTAATATTTTGGCAGGGCATATATGTCAGTAAAGCAACATGCAATGAGATTTATAGAGGCTAACTTATGTTTGAGTCTGTGAAGATGTATTCTGGGTAGTTATGCTCACTATGGGTAGTCTTCTCCCTCCCTCATTCTTGTATTGTTTCAGTGTATTGCAGCAGCATGCTTCGTGAGATCATAGATTGCTTAGCATAAGCATACGGCTGATCCATTTATTACAGAGGGAATCAACACCTCCACTGAGGTCACTTATTTCCCTTTGGATGTTCATACTGTAGGTGATGAAATCATGTATTTATCTACAACTTATTAGATTCATTTGATTGACTAGGGATCAATTTTTGTTTAACTAACTGTGCAGATTACTGGGTAGGAAGTTTCTCGGTGCACCACTGCAATGTTTCAAAACAGCAGTGAAAATAATTATCTTAATATGGGACCACTGGGTCTCTCTCAAACACATGTTGGAGAAGCATTGAAGACAGTGCTTAGAACTAAAAATACCAGACACATGGAAAAGTCGTTGGGCTCTAAAGGCACTGTGGTTTCTTTATGAATTAGGAATGGTACAGTGAACGTGTTGGATCGCTCAGGCCACCAGTGGGCCCTTCCTGCCATCAGTGAACTTGCGACCTTATTTCCTCAGAGGGCAGTTAAAGTGAAGTCAGAGGGCAGAAGAGTTATTTCCAAGTACCTTTTCACTTGTGTGGTCTGAAAAACTAACAGATTTATCCAAAAGATGGACAGCGTGAGCAGGGTTGAAGAAGCAGCTGGTTAATTCAACAATCAGCTCAAAAACACAAACCCCAAAGACAAGGGCCAGTGTTGCCATTTGGTTTTGCAGGAGCAAGTACTTTCTGAAAAGCAATCTCGCCCCCACCATGTAGACTTACAGCCCAAGGAGACCCTAGACTTCCTTACAAGGTGACAGTCCCTGAGATAAAGGATGGGGTCCTCCACTCCCATGCTGTGGGTCCTCAGGAGCCCTGCATTTGCTCCTGGGAAGAAGGGAGAGGGTAGAGTACTCAATTGCTACAGAGAAATCTCTGACCATCTGGGGGGTTTGGCACTGATGGATTTGAAAGATTTGTCCAGATTTCTATACCAAAAAGAGAAGAAGACTAGTTTGAGGCAAAGGCCTGGGGATAGAGTAAGGATGTCAAGGAATTGAATGGAAGGTGGGGGATTCAGGGGAAGAAGAAACAATTGTGAGTAGAGCCTTCTTCTGCCTCCACAGATTCAGTGCGTGTTACACAGCGCTGCAACTGAATCCTTCACAACATTTACCCTTTCCAACCCCAGATGAGTTGATGAGGACATCATATGAATTATGATCTGAGAGATAATACTCTCATGATAGAAAAATTGGGACAGGCTCATTAGCCCTTTTACCATTAAAGCGATTCTTCTCAAGATAGAGAATTCTAAAGTGGAATACAAAACCTGAAAAGGTAAGTTTAATATAATCATCTCTGAGGCGAGAGTCTTTACAGCTTCTGATTTATGAGTTTGATTTAATCCCTAAGAGCTCAAAAAGGTCATATTTTCCAGTCTTTTTCAATTGGCAGTTTGCAAACTATTAATAAATTGTGGGGTGGATTTGTGGGTCACAACAAAATTTCTTTTTATTTTAGAGAGGGAGAGAGTGCATGAGTGGTAGGGAGGTGCAAAGGGAGAGAGAGAGAATCCCAAGAAGGCTCCACACTCAGCACTGAGCCTGACGTTGGACTCCCTCTCACAAATCTGAGATCATGACCTGAGCCAAAATCAAGAGTCAGGCATTCAACCAACTGAGCCCCACCCCGTTGTCCCAAAACCATTTTTAATAGAGCATATAATAAATAAAAAGTAGAGCATATCGGAGAGCACTGCCCATAATAAAAGGTAAATGCTGTTCTTACATTTTTGTTTCACTTGTGAAGATGTGTACTAGATCTCAAAATAAAATGGATTTCTCAAGGTGGGTGTTAGACAAAATGTGTTTGAAATTTACTAGTTCAGTCCAAAGGTTTCCAAACCCTAGAGGAAGGTATAAGGGAGCACTCAGAGGCTCCTGTAGATACTCACAAAATGTATACTCCCCGTGCCTGACTCAAGCCAAATGCATTGGACTACCTGGTGGTAGAGCCTTGAAGCTTCCTGGAGAATTCTGATGCAGCTAGATCATACATCAGGAGATGGAGGAGTAGAGACTGACTGGCAAAGACCCCTGAAACCTAGAGAGGCTGTGTGAGTTCCCCCAAAACCACCCAAGAGGTCAAGGGGACAGCCCTGTTGCTCCATGCTACCTCACCATTCATCAGCTGCCAAGCAGCATGACAACATAGTACACATGTTTTGAGTCTCCATCTAAGAGAAGCATATCTTGGGTGGGAAGAATTCTTAAAAAATGTTCTCTGTACTTGATTTGGCTGGCCAATTAGTTTTCATTCTTGTGAAGAAATAGAGAAAGGAAAGCTACACTCAGTGCATGAAAGCAGAGACTTAGGACTCATTGAAGGCCACTAAGAAGTTACCAGGCTGACTGGTTGTCACCCAATGGGATCCTCCAGTCAGGTAATGGATTTCGTGTATACACACTCAAGAGGATCTTCAGAACCTCAGTGTAAAATATTTTTCAAGTTAGGGAGCAACACTTTATATCACATGTGTTAATGCAATATTTTCTTTGTGGGATGGTCAAGGGTTTTCTACTTTGGAGCATGCATCACTATCACAGAGCATTGTAGCCCCTGCCTCTAGCAGATAAGAGCACACAGACCCTCAGTAAATATTTGTGAATTAATTAACAATTGAAAAACGTACTCAGAGTTCCTGAATTCATTTAACATATGTAAAAAACAAACAAACAAAAACATTACCTTATAGGATCACAGTGCTAAATAAACCTATAATATTTATCCTTCAATAGACTCTGGACTTTTAGGGATAAGTGCTGTTTAATTTATATTTTCTCTTGAGCACTTTCATTAAAATTTGAAATTACTAAGATGTTTTAATTTTCCAAACTTTATGTAGAAAATATAAACTAATAATTTATGTCAATCTAATCCAACTTTCTTTCTACTGGAGATTCTAGAGTATCACTGCCCATGCAGATAGAAATATAATGTGAGCTACATATGTAATTCAAAATTTTTATACATATTTAAAAAGCATTTTTAACACAGGTAAAACAATATTAATAATATAGTGTATTTAATTATATATCTATCCAAACTATTATGCTTTATATAAGTAACATGAAGAATGACTAGTGAATATATACATATATATTTATATTAAGTCTTTGAAATCCTGTGTTTATGTTATAGCTACAGCACAACTCAATTCCTATGAGCCACGTTTCAAGTGCTCAGTCATAGCATGTGCCTCATTGCTACTGTACTGAACAGCATGGTCTAGGATTTAAGGCTAGCTGAAGATGGAAGACAATGACTCTTAAAACCATCTGTGGAATAAGTAGTTGAACAACAATAATGCTAGTCCCATCTAACAGAGATTATTTATAACAAAACTAGACCTAATATTCTTGCCAACTTCATTGTCATCTCAAATACTGGTCCACCTGAGCCTATTAGTCAAATCACTCCTTTTGAAGGGCAGCTGCTGTATGAGTCCAGGATGTTGACACTGGCATTAAGCCACTCAAGCTCAAATCCGAGTAATTGCTGTGCGTCTTTGGTTAGTATGTCTCATCTCCTTACCTGTAAAATATGTATAATAATACCAACCTTATATGGTGGCTTAGAGGGTTCACTGAAGTTATATTATAAAGTGATTAGAATAGTGATTGGAAGTACTTTGAAAGAAAGAGCTATTATTATCTAGAACTCAAATAAAAGCTGTCTATGGTAGTCCTTAGAGCCATTCACCAAACATTTCCATTTTCTTCTTTCCAAGCACAAAGTAGGATTCTATTTATGTCCCCTGATAAAGTTAGATATGATTGTTGACTTGATTTGGCCAATGAAATGTGAGTGGAAGTTATAATGTGTCACTCCCAGGTGGAAACTTTAAGAGCAAGTACTTGATTAGCAATCAGCTCTGCCACAACTACCAGCCATGATCCAGATGGTGGCTGCTACATCCGTTTTGTGTCCCAGGTAAAGCGCCCCAGTGCATCAGTGATGGACACATAGCATGAGAAAGACCTAGAATTTATTACTGCAAACCATGAAGTTTGGGGAAGTATTTCTTACTCTAGAATCATTTAGCCCATTGTATGCCATCTTAACTACTACTTGTTTGAGGGATTCACCAAATTAATTAATGCTCCCCATTTCCTCTAAATATACTGACTGATACCCACAGATACTGAATACGCAATTCTATCAGGCATCACTTTAACACTCAACATCTTGTATACCCCCCAATAGGTTCCTATGCCTCATAAATATTTGTTGTGCTTATTCCCAAATAGTTTATGCCAATTGCAGTCATTATTAAATTTAAGTAAAAATTGTACCTGCCAATGAAATTTGAGTATGTAAAGAGAAGACTATATCTATAAATACTCAATTAACTGTTTTGAACAGATTGTGAGTTGTTAAAATGCCTTCAATTAAGCATGCCTGAAACAATTGATACTGGGGTAGGTTATGCAGTATACAAAATATGAAATGGTCCTGCACCCATATCTCTTTCAATTCTTCACTCTGTTTTAGGGAAATCCGACCCAGAAATTACAAAAGATATATTTATGGGTGTGGTTTTTGCAAGAAAGGTTAATGAACTCTAACCACCTACCATAACTCACAGTATAGTTTTGGCCCTTCATCAAAAACAAAAACAAAACCTGGTAAATGAATACATGGTTGTATGCTTTAAGTTAAACAAAGTGCTAAAAATATGTATTATTTTTAGCCATCCCCCCAAAAATCAAATATTTGGATTAACCAACTAACTGATTCATTATGTGAAATGGGTTTCCTCCTATAGAGTGTTGCTTAGATCTTTATGAAATTGACCAACAGTAATCTCTCACATAGACACAATACAGTATTTCTCTTTTGGATGAACTTTTGCTTGAGATTTTCTCTCTCTCTCTCTCTCTCTCTCTCCTCTCTCTCTGCCCCTCCCGCTCTAGTGCTAATTCTCTCTCTCTCAAAATAAATAACGTTTAAAAAATGCTGATGGATGATGCTTTAGGTAATAAAGGGACCCCTGGAAAACCATGATGAGATAGGATGGCCCCATGAAAATTGTATCTGTCTTCACCATCCACCCCAAGCCTTACTTTTTGGGAATAAAATTTCCTGGAGCCTAACAATTACAGTCATGCAACCAAGCTCAAAAATAAGAGATGCAAGCATATCTCCTCACAGTCCCATAAGCCCCAGACACATGTTCCTCTTCTGACCATACTTACAACACCTAACATGGATCACACGAAGCACCATCAACTACTTTCAGCTGTTCCCCGGTGATGAAATGTTTCAGACATATGGTCACAGAGATTAATATCTGTGCAGACCACTTTGAAACAGCCCAGAAATCATATGGGAACATGTGGTATTAAACAAATATAAATTCCAAGCCCAGCTCTTTCCTCCATGTGCCTTTCCCTTCCACACCTGGACTGCAGAATGAGTCACACAGTAGTCTCTGAGAATGAGGACAAAGCACCAGGTATTAGCACATGTTTAAATTCAGAGCCACTAGACAAAATCCTCTGGAGGGGCTGTTAATCTTAGCAAATCACAAAAATGAAGTGGGCTCCAGAAAAGAGCTGTGCTTTTGGTGGTCTCCTCAAAATGAAAACCCTCCTGGAAAGTTTGGGGGGCTGTGTTCTAGGGGTTGTCTCATGGAATTGGAGTAATATAAAAGCTTTGTTCCAGTTTCTTCCACTCTCAGAAGACCACACTGTATGAACTGGTCTCTGGCATTTCTCTTAGCTATTTCACTATCTCTCAAATAATAAATTGTCCCAATTTTCTATGACATAATCCTAAAGGTGATTCTTGTGAAGAAAGTGGGGTGAACCTAATATATATAATGTTGAGGGTTTTCACGGCTGTTTCTACAAGTAGCTTGGAGAAGTTTCCCACAGACTCACTACTCCAAAAATACTATTTTGAAATTGTTTCAGTTCTGGGTAGAATATATGTGCGGTGTATTTTGTTAAAGCACAGGCCAGAAACAATTGATAAGTCAGATGTGGCATTTCCAGTTAAGGCTTGGAAGTTAGATATTTATTACATTGAGTTACAAGTGCTTTCTATCCAGAGAAGGGACATATGGTCTTCAGCCAGCGTGTGAAGACAGATAGACAGCCACGCATAGACTCTCTCTCTCTCTCTCTCTCTCTCTCTCTCTCTCTCTCTCACACACACACACACACACACACACACGCACTAAGCAATTGGCTTTAACTGAGAAGGAAATTATAAATAAATAATTTGTAATACAAGATGTTTGCTATGTTAATTTAACAAAAAAGACTTTACTTCACATCGTTTTTGCAAGACTAGAACTGTAGTATTTTGTGCTTTAAGCTGTACAAAGTAGAAACTTTTAGTGAATTGAAGCTCCAATGTCCTTAAAATAAATATTATGATTTATATCTAGAGAAAGGAATAGCAAAGAAGGTGTCCTCGCCACCACTTTCTCAACCACAGTGAGTTATTTAAATGACTCACTCTTGCTAGGATGATTGAAATATGTCTTTAGTCCATCACTGTGTGAAAAGTTGTAATGTGTGCTCAGTTAACAGTGTCAGAAGAAAGCAGTGTATTTGGATCACATGTAGTCTCTGGAGTAGGGAATTGATAGCTTTCTCCACTTCAATCCTCAGATACTTCTAGTCTTTTTAAAGAGGAGTGACATGCAAGTAAAGGAGTCTTATTCCTTTTAGCTGTAATTCTTCCTACAAATGGTGAATTTCTCAGAACACACTTTTTTATTCACCTTACAATGGCCCAAGGACGCAGCTGGGTGGGCAACCAGAAACCATAATGAAACATGAGGTAAAGTTCTTCAATTTCCTTAGAAAAGATTTGTAACAGAAGCTACTCCAAACCTAAGAGTATCCATAAATATTATTAACTCAGGTTAATTTTCCAGATTCTCTCATTTGCCAAATTCCTACACCCAGGGTATAGAAAACATTGTCCTGGTCTCAGGCAACTAACCCAAACTTTGTATTTAGAAAGTAGACTTTAAGGTAATACCTTCCTTTTGAGGAAATTACATGGGTCTCTACAATCTCAAAAAGCAATTTTTGGCTAGAACACAAGAATTGACGTTAATCAACAAAGAGCAGCAAGTGAGATGGTGCTTGAGTGAGATGGTCAGTAGGATTTCTTATTTAAGTCTTTCTGCTTTTTCATTCATAATAGAACACCCAGAAGGACGAGAAAGATTTAGGGTTTGGAACAATGTTGGTCATAGTCCTTTGAAAATAGTTTATTCATAAATGTTTTCCGAACAAGCTTGACCAAGTTTATTCCCTTATGGTTTTTATTTATCCTTTATAATCACATCAGTATTATTGGTTTTATACAACAAAAGGAAAATTTGGATTTTTTAAAGACTTGATCTTTACCCAGGAATTCATCAGATTGCTTTAGAAAAATAATTCACTTAACTGGAAAACAAATCAACTGCTCTGACAATTAGATTTATCTATTGTGTTTATTATGTGATATTTCACAGACTGAACCTAACCCCAGAGATCTCAGAATCTCTGAATGAAATAATAAAATATTCTTACTCGTCTCTTTTGTTTAAAGTAAAAAAGCACCGTTCTTTTCCCATCGTGCAAAAAAATACATGTTTATTATGGAAAACTGAAAAAAAATATATATAGATAAGTCAGAAAAAATCATTAACATCACAAACTCCCATTCAATCTTCCCAGAAAATATGAACAATATATAAATTAAAAATTGGAAAGTGAAGGCTGTTCTGCAACCTGTCCTACATTTTCCTTCACGTTTCATACAGTTTTCATTCTTCTATAGCACAATTTAAATTATTTTACAATATCTTGTTGCATGTCTGTAATTCCCTACTGTTAGACACATAACTTGTCTGAGTGGTTTTTTCCCCTTATTTATAAACATAACTATGATGAACACTCTATAGCAACATCTTCCTGTAGATTATTTCCATACATTAAATTTCCAAAAGAGAATGTCTGGCTGGCACCCAGAACTTCTCCTAAGATTTTGATTTTGATTTCTCCTAAGATTTTGTCAAATTGCTTTCCAAAAAGTGATGTAGGAATTGCCCCTCCAGCAGCATGTTAGAATGGTCATTTTCTTGGACTTTTTTGACACTGGATGCTACACACATAATCTGACCTTTACCAAGTCAATAGGAAGAGAGTCCCTTTATTGTTGTTCTGCTTAGTCATCTTTATTTTTTTCTTTCTTAATTGTTTCTTCAGCTACCCACATCTTTCCTGTGGTTCATATCCACAAAAGCTTTGACTACCATCATGAAAATTAGTGATGCAAAAATACACCCCGATGTCACAGATACAGCAGATACAGCTTACTTGCTAGACCACATGAATTCAAGGTATTTAATTTAATGCCATTTTAAGGAATGTCAGGAAGGTGTTATAAGAACAGCAGTCAGAAAACTATGCTATGGCAGAGTGTCTATACCTGCTTCTTCAGTGGGGAAGAATTGAGACATATTGGTATAATGGATACTTTAAAACTCCATTACTTACTCTCCCTCATCTATCCCTGGACTCCAGATTGAGCAACCCAAACAGTGTTCTCCAGAACTCCGTGAAATAGGAGGTTATCAGGAGAGACTGGCAGTGCTAAAGAAAAAATTGCACTTACAACCCTGCATTAATAATTTTTAGTTTAAGTCCATCGCCTCAGGATGCTCCAGAGATGTATCTTGGAATCAAGAAAGAGTGACTTCTCTTTCTCTAGGCTTTGTATTCATTCTGGGGTTGCTACTAACTAACTATAATGGGACAAGCACAACCTTTAAACTTGTAAATATCCTTAAGCCTCCATTTATTCTGAATTGTATATATTGGATAAATAAAGTCATACAAAGCAAGAGGAAGATAGACCCAGAAACAGACACACCAAGACATGCACATTTAAGAAAAAATAAGACAAGGATGAAAAGTACCCTAATTTCTTAAAATCAGAAAAAACTACTTTAGCATCATTAGAAGCATACAGTTGGTAATGTGAGCCCTATAGACAAAAGATTAGTCTTTATTGCAACATATGAGCATTACACGAGTCTTAAAAGTTTTTTTTATTCAGGTAATTCAGCACACTGGAGATAATTAATTATGTGTACATTAAGATAATGAACACGATCAAGTGGTGATTATATTGCTGCTACTTTACATTATTATGAGAAAATCTTCACAGTAACCCTATGAGAAAAGTACCCCTATTATTTTTCACATTTATAGACTTTTTTAAAACAAACAAAGAAACAAACAAAATGAAGGTTGGAAAGGGAAATTCAGTAGATCCAGACCTTGGGACTACATTCTGCTGTTCCATATTCCTCAGTACTCAAGTCAGTGGTGTCAACAGAGAGAAAACACAATGTCAAGATGCTCTTGTACCTTTATAAGCTGATCTTCAAGATGAAAAGCAGCTGAGCAATAAAGAGCTGGATATCCGAAAAATAATCCCAATTGCAAATAATGAAGTATGTGTACCTATGTAAGAACCATTCTTCCTCTTTATCTCTTGCATTTAACTCTAAAATATCACCTAAAAGATGTACAAATCCTGCAAATGCTGTACCTCTAAATCTCTGAAGTCAGCAAGACAGGAAAAATATTAGAAGGTGATCAGGATTATCCATCTTGCTTCCTCTCTGCTAAATCAGTCATTGGGCTATTATGAGTAGGATGGAAAAAACCTTGTAATCCTCAGGTGTGCCATTACACTCGTAAACTGCAAGATTTCTAGGACATTTTATATTACAGTTGACACCGCTCCAGGTATGTTCAAGGATGTTTTCCAAGAGAAGCCACTCTATGAAAACATTAAAATGGCCTTTTCACACTCTTATACAGAAAATGAAACAGATTCAGCTTCTTAGTTATGCAACTAACTCCTACACAAGCTTCAGTCAACTGAGAACACACTATTGTTTTCCATAAAACCACATTATCTCTTCATGGAACTAGAGGCCAGTAACTTATAATGGCCAGATATTTCTATTCGGGCTGTCCAACCTTAATACTTGAAAGTCAGACTTCTTTTTTTAATGATATCAAGCCGAATTAAAAAAGGAAGAGAAAAGTATTGTTTGAATTTACAAAGCTTATTTATTTATCAACCTAGAAATGATAGAGTTTTTTTTTTTTTTAATTGAGCAATGAGGGGTGCCTGGTGGCTCAGTCAGTTGAGCGACTGACTCTTGATTTCAGCTCAGGTCATGATCTCACAGTTCATGGGTTTGAGCCCCGCATCCAGCTCTGTGCTGACTGTGCAGAACCTGCTGGGGATTCCGTCTGTCCTTCTCTTTGCCCCTTACATGCTTCTGCTCTCTCTCTTTGAAATAAATAAACTTTAACAAATAAATAAAATAGAGCAATGAGATTCAACATATATTTTTAAATGAGGCATATAAATGACAGATATTAGTCCTAGTACACAATATCTAAAGATAATCCTTTAACATATCTTGAAATTAAAAAGGAAGGCTATCTGTTTTCAGTGTGTAAATAAAAATTCTCTGAATTATTAGACTTTCAGATGCTTCTTTCTTCTGGGGATTCTCATGTTGTATTTAGGCAATGGCATATCCAACAGGTCTTGTTTTAAATACTGCTAGATAGGGGCGCCTGGGTGGCTCAGTCGGTTAAGCATCCGACTTCGTCTCAGGTGATGATCTCACGGTTTGTGGGTTTGAGCCCGGTGTCAGGCTCTGTGATGACTGCCAGTTCAGAGCCTGAAGCCTGTTTCAGATTCTGTGTCTTCCTCTCTCTCTGACCCTCCCCTGCTCATGCTGTCTCTCTCTCTCAGAAATAAATAAAACACTAAAAATAATTAAATACTGCTGGATAATTTTTCTAGGCCATAGGAATTTTCTGTCTCCAACTAAACTACATGAACTCCTAAAATTAAGGATTATGTTTCCTAGTGTTGTAATATACCCAGAGTGCCTATCTCCCTAACAACACACAGTGTGTTCCCATCACTTGTGGACTATCAAATGATGCAGGGCAGAGAAGTTGAACATACAGGCATACTTCATTGCATTGTGCTTCACTTTATTGCTCTTCACAGATATTGCTTTTTTTTTCTTTTAACAAATTAAATGTTTATAACAATCCTGAGTCAAGCAAGTCTATCAACACCATTTTTCCAACAGTATTTACTCACTTCATATCTTTGTGCCACATTTTGGTGATTCTCAAAATACTTCAAACTTTCTCATTATTACTAGTATATCTGTTATGGTGATCTGTGATCAGTGATTATGACTTGCTGAAAGTTCACATGATAGTATTTTTTAGCAAAAAAAAAAAAACACCCATCTTTTTAATTAAGGGATGCACATGTTTTTGGATACAATGTTACTGCACACTTAGTATACTATAGTATAGTTTAAATATAACTATTATATGCACTGGGAAACCAAAATTTTTATTTGATTCACTTTATTTTGATATTCCCTTTACTGCAATGGTCTGGAACAAAATCTACAGTATCTCCAAGGTATGCCTATATCAGATCTGCAACACTTTTACAGTATGAGCATCTCCCATCTTCCTGGCTAAAGTAATCATTACTATGTATGTGGTCGTTACTGGATTTTAGGTAGAAATCTACTAATTAAAAGCCTCCTACAGAGACTCTTGAATGCCAAGAACAAACTAAGGGCTGATGCGGGTGGGGGTGAGGGGAAGGAGGGTGATGGGCATGGAGGAGGGCACTTGTGGGGATGAGCATGGGTGTTATATGGAAACCAACTTGACAATAAACTATTAAAACACACACACACACACACACACACACACACACACACACAAAACCTCCTAAAGCAGGGGTCAGCAAACTTCCTCTGGAAAGAGCCAAATAGTAACTATTTTAGGCTTTGGAAGCCACACAATCGGAATGGCAACGACTCAACTCTGCTGTTACCGCAGGAAATAGAATTCTATGAAAGGAACAACATACAAGGTCATGTATTGATAAAAAGATAAAATTTACAAGATGGTACAATCAATCATGATATATTTAATCATATATCAATAAAATATATAAAGCAAAGTTGACATAAATTAAAAAATTTACAATTTCACCATCACAGAAGAAAACTTTTAAACACTCTTTCACATATCAACAACTTAAAAACTCCCAGAATTGTGTAAAGCTAGAGTCTAAATGAATTAAAGATTATATTAAGATGTATACAGCACCTTGAATGTAGTAAAGAAAGGACATGCATTATTTTCAAACACACAAGAAATCATCAATAATTTGAGCTTCTGTTATGGCATAAATAAAATTTTAATGAATTCCCGAAAATAAGAGTTATAAGTTTCACATCTCTGACCACTGTGTCAAGTAAAAAATCCACAATATAAAAGCTTTTAAAAATCAAACTTGAGAGGGTCAATTAAAATTATCCAGCCTGAGTAAAGAGAGAAAAAAGAACAAAAAAATTTTTTAACAGAACCTCAGAGAACTGTGGGACATCATCAAACATAATAGCATACATGTAATAGGAATCTCAGAAGAAAAGAAAGAGAAAAGGTGTTAAAAAGATTATCTGAAGGCACCTGGCTAGTTCAGTCAATAGAGCATGTGACTCTTAATCTTGGGGTTCAAACCCCATGTTGGGTTGTAAAAGATTACTTAAAAATAAAAACCATGAATGAATGAATGATTACCTGAAGAAATAATGGCAAAATGTTCCCAAGTTTGATGAAAATATTCATTTATACATCTTAAAAGCCCTATGAAATTCAAGTAGGATGAATCAAAGAGATTCAACCTAGGCAAACCAAATTAGACTGTTGAAAGCTAAACATGAAAATCTTGAAAGCACTAAGAGAGAAGGATTCTCCCCATGTACAAGGGCTCTTCAATAAGATTAACAGCCAACATATCATCAGCAACTATGGAGACCAGAAGGCAGTCAGATGACACATTCAAAATGCTGACAGACAAATATTGTCAATTAAGGATTTTATATCTGTTGAGGTAGGCAAACCATCAGAGACTCTTAAATATAAAGAACAAACTGAGGTTTGTTAGAGGGGAAGTGAATGGGAGTACGGGCTAAAGAGGTGATGACCATTAAAGAGGGCACTTGTTAGGATAAACACTGGGTGTTATATGTAAGTGATGATCACTAAATTCTACTGAACCCAATACCACACTATATGTTAACTAACTTGAATCTAAATTAAAAAATAAAAAACTCACACAAGAATTTTGTATCTATCAAAACTGCCCTTCAAAAATTAAAGAAATCAAAGCTTTCCCAGGTTAAAAAAAAAAAATCTAAGAGAATTTATCCCTAGTAGTCCTGCCCTAAAAGTCCCTCAGGTTGAAAAAAAAGATCACTAGTGGTGCCTGGGTGGCTCAGACGTTTAAGCCTCTGACTTCAGATCAAGTCATGAACTCATGATTTTTGAGTTCAAGCCCTGCATCAGGCTAAGTGCAGAGACTGCTTCAGATCCTCTGTCTCCATCTCTCTCTGCTCCTCCATCTCTTGCTCTCTTTCTCTCGAAAGAAAGAAAGAAAAAAAGAAAGGAAGGAAGGAAGGAAGGAAGGAAGGAAGGAAGGAAGGAAGGAAGGAAGGAAGGAAGAGAGAGAGAGAGAGAGAAAGAAAGAAAGAAAGAAGAAAGAAAGAAAGAAAGAAAGAAAGAAAGAAAGAAAGAAAGAAAGATCACTAGACTATAATTCAAATCTTCATGAAAAAATAGACTATTGTAATATCTAATTATGGAGGTAAATGTTAAAAATAAAGGAAATACAAGGCACCTGGGTGGCTCAGTTGGTTAAGCATTCAATTTCAGCTCAGGTCATGAGCTGGTTTGTGAATCTCATTCTCATGGTTTGTGAATCTAGCCCCACATTGAGCTCTCTACTATCAGCCAGCCTGCTTTGGATCCTCTGTCTCCCTCTCTCTCTGTCCTCTTTCTCTCTCTCTCTAAAATAAACATTTTAAAAGATCTTTAAAAAATAAAATAATGTAGATGTACTTTTGTTTTTAATTCATTTTCCCCATCTGATTTAAAATACAGTTGTATAAATAAATTATTATAAATGTATAATAATGGACACAAATGTATAAAAATGAAATTTGTGATACCAACCATATAAAGGAGGGGGAATGGATCTATATGGGAACAAAGCTTTTGCACAGTA
This sequence comes from Hyaena hyaena, assembly GCF_003009895.1. Lineage (NCBI taxonomy): Eukaryota > Metazoa > Chordata > Mammalia > Carnivora > Hyaenidae > Hyaena > Hyaena hyaena. The sequence goes on along the minus strand of NW_024082717.1, from coordinate 85,971 downwards.
TAAAATTAAGTTCGTATTAATATGAAATAAATTTCTATAAATTAATATGTTTATTGTAATCATAATGAATATAACTTTTAAAATAGAAGAAAATTACAACGATACACTAGAAAATATCTTGTGTATAGGAAATTCAGGAGTGGAAGAATTGAGGAACAAAAAATATAAGACACATAGAAAATAAATAGCAAAATAGAAAAAGTAAATCCTTCCTTATCAATAATTATATTAAGTATAGACAAAACTCTCCCATAGAAGAGATTGGCAGAATGGATTTTTTTAATGATCCAACTACATACTGTCTATAAGAAATTCACTTTAGATTCAAAGGCATAAATATATATTGAAAGTAAAAGAATAGAAAAAGATATTTCAGGCAAACTAACCAAAAGAAGCTCAAGTGACCACACTAATATCATAAATTACAGCAAGAAAAGATTATAGAGACAAAGAAGGAAATTTTATAATGATAAAAGTGTTAATATTTTAAGAAGTTCTGACAATTATGATATATGCACCTTACAGCAGAGTCCCAAAACACATAAAGCAAAAACAGACAGAATCAAAGAATTTCTACAGAATTGAGTAAGAATAACTGGTGATCCCAATATTTCATAACCAATAATGGATAGAACAACTAGACAAGATAAGCAATAAATAGTATGTTTGAATTATACTATAAACCAACCAAACTTAACAAATATCTATAGAACACTCCACCCAAATACCAGAATACACATTCTTCTCAAGTGCATATGGAATGTTCTCAAGGATAGATTATATGTTAGACTACAAAACAAGTCTCAATAAATTTAAAATGACTGAAATCATACAAAGTATGTTCATCAACTGCAAATGGAATGAAATTATAAATCAACAAGAACAGAAATTTGGAAAATTCACAAATATATGGAAATTAGAAATAATGGGTCAAAAAAGAAATTAGAATATAGTTTGATAGGAACAAAAACAAAAACATAATATACCAAAACTATGGGTGCAGTGAAAACAATGATGAGAGAAACTCATAGCTATAAACACATTAAAACAGAAAAACTACAAATTAATAACCCACTTGTGCTCCATAAAGAACTAGAAAAAGAATAGCAACCAGACCCAAAGCAAACAGAAAGAAGGAAAAGCTAAAGATTAGAACAGAAATAAAGATAGAAAAACAGCAGTGAAAATCAACAAAACCAACAGTGGGTTCTTTGAAAAGTTCAACAAAATTGACAAAACTTTAGCTAGACTGACCAAGGAAAAAACAAGAAGACTCTAGTTGCTAACAACAGGAATGAATGAAGGGACTAATACAGAAATAAAAAAGGTCTGTAAGGGAACACTATGAATTGTATGCCAACAAATTCAATAACCTAGATGAGATGGAAAAATTACCAGAAAGACACAAACTATCAAAAGGGACTCTAGAAGACATGAAAAATCTGAATAGACCTATACCAAGTAAAATACAGAAAATCTGTTTGATAAAATCTCTTTCGAGATAAAAATCTTTTGGAAGACCTGGGTAGCTAATTCAATTGAGCATCCAACTTGTGTTCAGGTCATGATCTCACAGCTCTTGAGTTCCAGCTCTGTGCCGACAGCTCAGAGCCTGGAGCCTGATTCGGATTCTGTGTGCCATTCTCTCTCTGCCCCTTCTATGCTCGTGCTCTGTCTCTCAAAAAGTAAATAAACATAAAAGAAAATTAAAAAGATTAATTAAAACTTTCAACAACTAGAAATTGAAAGGATTGATGGCATATAAAAAACACCACAGCTAACATCATACTTAATAGTGAAAGAAAAGTTTTCCCCCTAAGATCAAGAAAAACACAAGAATGTCCACATTTTCCACTTCTATTCAACATTGTATGGAAGTTCTAGCCAGTTAGTAAAGAAAAATAAATTTTAAAAATCCAGATTAAAAAAAAATTAAAATGATCTCCATTTGTAGATGACGTGATCTTATACATATAATATCCTGAAGAATACACACACACACAAACCTGTCAGAGATAATACACAGTTTCTACAAGTTTGCAAGATACAATATCAATATCTAAAATCTGTTGTGTTCTCATACACTAGCTACTAGCAATCTGAAAATGTAATAAACAAACAATATAATTTACAGTAACATTAAAAATACAATATTTAAGAATATATTTTACAAAGATGCACAAGGTATGTTTGCTGAAAACTATAAAACATCATTAAAAAGGATTAAAGAAGACCTAAATCAATGGGAATACATCCATATTCATGGATTGGAAAACTTAATATTGTTAAGATGGCAATATTCCCAAAATTTATTTATATATTTAATGCCATCCCTATGAAATTTCCACTTTTTTTTTGCAGAAATGGATAAGCTGATTCTAAATCTCATCTGTAAATGTAAGAATAGTAAAACCATCTTTAAGAAGATGAACAAAGTTGGAGGATTCACACTTCCTGATTTTAAAACCTACTAAAAAGCAACAGTAATTGAAAGTGTGATACTAGCAAAAGCATAGACATATAGATGAGTGGAATAAAATTAAATAAACTCTTACATCTTTAGTCAATTAATTTTCACTAGGCTGCCAAAACAACTAGAATGATCTCTTCAACAAATAGTGCTGGTATACCTGGATATACACATATAAAATAATGAATTTGAGTTCCTCACACCATATACAAAAATTATTTCAAAATTGATCAACCTAAATATAACATTCTTAGAAGGAAACTTAAGTGTAAAACCTCATGACCTTGAATAAGACAGTGGTTTCTTAGTTTTAATACCAAAACCACAAGCAACTGAAGGAAAAATCAATAAATTAGACCTCATTAGAATTTTAAATTCTTGTGTGTTGAGACAATATCACAAATGTGAATATACAACCACAGAATGGGAGAAAATATCTGCAAATCATATCGTGGACAAAGGTCTAATATCCAGGGTATACAGAATTCTTATAACTCAGCAATAAAAATAAAAATAACTCAATAAAAAGTGGACAAAATTTAGACAGTTCTCCAAAAAGATGTAGAAATGGCTAATAGCATATGAAAAGATGTTCCATATGAGTACTTATAGAAATAAAAATCAAAACCAAATGAGACATCACTTCACACCCATTAGGATGGCTATAATATTATTTTTTAAGCCCAGAAAATAACAAGTGTTGGAGGAGATGTGGAAAAATTAGAGCCCTTGTACATTGCTGATGGGAATATAAAATGTTTCATCCCCCTTGGAAAAGTGTCTGGTAGTTCCCCAAGTGATTAAATAGGGGGTTGCCATATGACACAGCAATCCCACTCTTACATACATACCCAAGAGAAGTGAAAACATACATTCATACAAAAATCTGTACACAAATGTTCGTAGCAGTAGATTTCACAGCAGCCAAAATGTTGGAACAATTCTTATGTCCACTAACTAATGAATGGATAAATGAAACACAGTATGTCCACACAATGGAATACTATTCAGCAATTCTAGATATTACTAAGAATGAAGAATACTAACACAGGCTACAACATGATGAACTTTAAAAGCATTGCTAAGTGAAATAAGCCAGACACAAAAGGCCACATATCGTATGACTCCATTTTTACAAAACAACCAGAATGGGAAAATTGTAGACACAGAAAGTAGATTAATGATTTCCAGAGCTGGAGGTAGGGGGTAATAGGTAATGAATGAGTATAAAATTTCTTTTTTGGGTGATGGAAATATTCTGGAATTGGATAGTGGGGATGGTTGCACATATTGTGAACTTCGTAAAGTACACTTAAAACTATGTACTCTAAAACTATGAATTGTATGGGGCGCCTGGGTGGCTCAGTCAGTTAAGCCTCCAACTTCAGCTCAGGTCATGATATGAGCCCCATGTCAGGCTCTGTGCTGACAGCTAGCTCAGAGCCTGGAGCCTGCTTCAGATTCTGTTTCTCTCACTCTCTCTGACCCTCATCTGCTCACGCTGTCTCTCTCTCTCTCTCTCAGAAATAAATAAAACATTTTTAAATAAAATAAAATAAAATTATGAATTTTACTTTATGTGAAATCTTATATGAATTGTAGATCAACATGAAATGAAAATGAGAAACTATCTAGAAATTTTAAAATGAAAATAATGAGTACACTATTAATGATAGCTGTGAGGTTGTCTGAAGAAACAAGAGATGGAAATTGAAGGTCTTAAATGCATTTAATTGGAAAACAAGAAAGATTGAAAATAAATGCATATGCCAAATAAAGAAGCAAGGAAAATAATATACAACAATTTGACAATTTTGTTGTCAATGCAACAAAACTACAAGGTCAGAATCAGCGAATATAAAATCCTAAAATATGAGTTCGAAAATTAAGATTCAATAAGACCAAAAAATGGTGACACCAGTATAGTACATAACATTTTGCAATTCTATCTTAAATAAAAAGAGATGAAATAAAAATAAAGATGATTAGGAAAAGGAAAGGGTCAAATAATAAATATGACAATTTTAGGATCACTTGAAAATATACTATGCAGAGCCCTATATCAATGCATTTTGAAATGTAGAAGGGATAGAATTTTTTCTTAGGAAAATTATAATTACCAAACCCCATGATCTAAGCTCCTCATCATCATTTTGTGCTTTAAGAACAGAGGAAAGAAAGGCACCTGGGTGACTCAGTTGGTTAAGGTTCTGACTCTTGGTTTTGGCCCAGATCATGAACTCATGTTGCATGAGTTCAAGCTCCACATTGGGCTTGACAGTGCAGAGTCTGCTTAGGATTCTCTCTCTCCTTCGCTCTCTGCCCCTCCCCCACCCTCTCAAAATAAATAAATAAACTTTAAAAACGGAACAAAGGAAAGAGAACTTAAAAGTAAAGCATATATTTTTTAATCTCTTCTCTCTTGTTCTACTTCTTTAGTCCATGAGATTAATAAAGTAACTTATAAAACCTTTTTCCTCCAAAGCCTCATTATCTTATTCACAACCAGTCAGATATGGCTTTTTTCTATAACTATATAAAATATGTATATTTAAACACATAATTTGAGGGACGCCTGTGTGGCTTAGTCTGTTAAGCGTCCGACTTTCGCTTAGGTCATGATCTCGCGGTTCGTGGGTTCGAGCCCCGCGTCGGGCTCTGTGCTGACTGCCAGCTCAGAGCCTGGAGCCTGTTTCAGTCTGTGACTCCCCCTCTCTCTGACCCTCCCCTGCTCACGCTGTCTCTCTCTCCTAGAAATAAATAAAACATTTAAAAAATAAATAAACACATAATTTGATAATCATATTATCAGCTGAAATTGTATTGAAACATACACTTCAATGGAGTTTTCTATCATAACTAAATCTTCATACAAAAGTAAGGAGTGATATCCTAAAGTTCAATTGTAGTTGGCATCACAGGACTTTTCCACACTTATAATTCTGGGTACAATTCTGGGTATGCTTTGCACAGATGACTAAGTAAAGATGGGCAGATGTCTGTATAGGAAAGAAGGGAAGGAAGGAGAGAGAGAGGGAGAAAGACGAGGGGAGGAGGCCTTTGCTTCTCAAATGACTGTTAACACAAAAATAAAATGTTATATTTTGAAGTTGGGAAAACATTCATCAGAAAAGAAAAGAATATCAAAGCCAAATATCAAGAAGCCAGTTAATCATGCATCAACACTAATTTATAAATTAAAGTTCAAAATTTAAGTAAGCATGATCAAAATATGTGAAAGAAAATGCTAAAACACACTCATGCTCTCTCATTTCATTAGATGGTAAAGTAGCAAATGGGGAAGCTAATCTGAAATCTCCCAAATAAAATGTACTTGAATATTTGCATCTCTTCCATTTGGGACTACTCTCTAGCATGCTGATAACAGATTATCACGCTCCAAAATTTTGTTTGAAGCTTGGAAATCAAAATAGCTTTCAGGAACAAAAGGAATCTCATTCTTCCATCTGGTCACTTTCTTTAGATATGGAGACAAGGGGCTTGGAAATAATTACTTCCCGAGAAAATAAAGGTTTTAAAATTCAGCCTCTCCCCACGAATCATGACTTTGACATCTACAAATTTAATAACAACAAGAATTGTCATTTTCATTTTACAAATGAATGAATAAAGTCAGAAATCAAATAGGGAGGTATAATTACCATCCAATCCCCTTGCCATAATGGACAAGTGGGAAGGGAGGGGCATGTTTGACCAGCCCAATGTTTGACCAGCTCCTTGGTCTGCAACCTTCTTTGGGCTCTCATCTCAAAGTCTTTCCTGCCCTCTTACCCCTAGTCTCATCTCCTGTCCCCAGGTCTCAATCTTGCATTCATATGCCACAGACTCAGCCTTAAAGCCTTTGCACTGCCTCTCCCATTCTTGGGAACTCTCTTCTCCATAAATCTGTTGGGCCAACTCACTCACCTCCTTCCCTTCTTTATTCAAATGTCATTGGACTAGTGGGTATCTCCTGACCACTCTACTTAAAATCTCAACCAGCCATCTTCCACTCCTACCCTGTATCTCCAGTCTCCCTGCCCTGCTCAATTCTTTCACATAGCCTATATTCCTTCTAATATACTATCTAGTGAATTTTAATTATGTTGTTGTTTGTCTTGGTTAGCGTTTCTCTGAAAGCAGAACCTCGGACAAAGATTTGGACACAGGTCATTTATCTAGAAAGTGATTCAGGGAGTAAGGACTGAAGAAGGAAGGAGAAGGAGACATGGAAGAAGGGAACACAGTTACATGGCCCTGAGCAAGTACCACTGCAGACCACAGGAGTTGGAGATCTGTCCCTGAAGCAAGAAAGGCTGTGATATTCACCTCCAGGCTCTCTCTTCTGCTCATCCCTGACCCCTATTGTTCAGGCCATAAGCCTCTCACAGATAGAGCAGTCCCCAAAGGAAGAAGTGAGGAGACACTCCCCTTCCTGAAAGATGGGTCCATGCTTGCTTGGACTGTCCTCCCCAGCAGCAGCTATGATCACAAGTAGGCCAAGGGGAGTCATGTGGGGGAGACCCCAGGTGTTCGGTAAACTGCCTGAGATTCCAAGCCCTGCATTTGAAGGTAATATCATCCAAGAGAGACATTTCCTAGCCCAAGCACCTAGAACAGTGTCTGGCACATAGAAACCACTTAATAAATATTTCTGAATGCTAAATGGACTCCAGGATTACCATAACACACTCAACAAGAATGTCAATATTGATATGAAAATGTTGAGTGTAAGCCAAGGTACCAAGGCCCCAAGGCACCAGAGCCAAGTGCCCTTGAACAATATCAATCCAGAGCCTAAAAGAATCCAGTTCCAGGGAGCCAATGGTCTGGAGATTGAAAACCTCTGGAGATGAAACTGGTCTGACTCCTGCCTTGCTGTGGGGTAAAAGGGAGGGAGCTCTGTCAACTACAGACTGGGGGAAAAAATGATGCTGTTGGTAGTTATTAGTTCATCTATAGATCAGTTACCTTTTAAACCATACTGACTTTAGCCTTTAACTAAGCATTTTTAAAACTGCCTTTGAATCTTTTTTTTTCAGACAAGGCTTCCATAAAGACACAATAAGTTACAAGAAAGAAATGTCACACATTGTACCACCCTTGTCTTTGATCATTGCTATTTTAATCTTCCACTCGATGATATTAACATATGTGTTTATTATTTTGCTATTTTGGTTGTCTCCCGGTACTACTTTAAATCTTACTTTCACTCAAACGCAAGAATGTTCTTTTCAGTGTTTCCAAAGTTAGTGAAGAAAAGAAAGAAAGAAAAAACCCTTAAGCCTCTGTACAGCCAATACATTAAAAGAGGGATTTGATTCATTTTCGAAGGAGAGGTTTTTGTAGTAGGGAAATGTGACCATCTCACTTGGCAAATGTTTTCACTGAATTATAGACATCTTCAAAGACAGAGAAATTCCCCCAAACTATTTAAAATCTTCATAACGGACCTCCCACAAATGATAACTTCTTTAAAGTAGAAATTCCCCTAAAGATGTACAAATCTTCAAAAAAAAGAATACCCCTCAAATGATTAGAACCTTACCAAACTCCATCTGGATTTGAGTTCCAATAATAAGGGTCAGAACCTTGTCCATACCTAGTAAAAAAAAAAAAAATACTGTAAGAAAGCACACTTTTTAGTATTTCCAGATGTAGATGGAACATTTTTCGTTTTGAAATACAATGAGAAAACTTTTTCATGCTATTTTGGAAACGATATATAGGCCAAGGCAGGCAGAGAAAGTTATTTGAAAGTGGTCAGGCCAAAGGCACTTTAAAACAGGTGAGTTTTAATTCAGGATTAGAAACCAGTGGTGTGTCCTCTACCCTCTGCTCACATTATTTTTTTAAGCTCATTTCCATTGGTCAGAATATTAGTATCACATAAACGTTGTTTTCTGAAGTTGAGTTTAACTACAGCACAAGAATAAAACATAACTGCGAGACAATAAAAATAAAAACGCAACAGTTTGACATGAACAAAAACCAAAAAAAAAAAAAGGATTAAAAACGCTTATCTGTACCTAGGCACACAGGCAAAGCCACAAACACACAGACCCACACCTCCATTAGCTTTTGGTAAACTGGTCATCCATGTTTGTTCAGTGATATACACATTTTGCAAAGACATTAACAAAAAACAGTAGCTCCATCTTGCTGCCTCTTGGCACACAGAATTTTCTGTCCCCATGGAACTCTTGATCATCTGTGAAAAAGTGTATGGAAGTCTCATTCCCCACTGAACACCCACTCCCTCCCCCCTCCATAAACACACCTTAAAGACTCATGAGGTGTTAGAGTTCCTCCAAAACTCTCCTCAAACAAACAAGACTCAAAGTAAGCAGGATAAAAATGTGCTGTGTACAAACATTCCCATTTGCATGCCCATGAAAATAATCGTTTAGCATCTACATCACTATCATGCTTTGATGCTGTTTTTAGCGGGTTTTTCTTGCTGGTGTTTGGAGTTTTAGGGTTTTATTTTCTCTCTCTCTTTTTTTTTGGTTAGGGCTATATGTACTTTCCTCAAGATTGTCATTTTGCAAGCCATTCTAAATGCATTGGCTGTGCTGAGAACTCCCTTGCAAAATTGATGGCCAGGTACAGATTGCAGGGATTTAAAACCCACCACTCAATCCGTGTTAATCTGAAGCTCTTATTAAGATGTCCCAAGGAGGGATCCTTACTGATGCAAATTAACAAAGTAGGAGCAAAATTTATCAGTTCTCCTCCCTGGACAAAACCATTTAGATGAACTAGACATCAAATTTCCTAGGAGTCATTTCTTTGTCTCTTACTTTTTCCTTTCAAGACTCTTATTCACTCAGGAACTATTTGGTGAACACACACAGCAGTCTAAGGCAATCAGAAAACACTCCTAGAGGGGAACAAATCCAAATTCTAGAACTTCAGTGGATCTTCTCCATACCAGAGGATTGGGTGCATGATGGAGGGGGCGCACCTTCAACGTACCTAAATTTATTGCCACCATTCCTCAACATAAACCTTCACTCCTTAAATGGGAATAACAATAGTAACAATTTTATATAATTGTTTTGGGATCAAATTAATCAATAGCAGCATAGTATTCAGGAAGATGCAGGGCACATAGTAAATGCTTAAAAATGTTAGTTATTTTTATGTGACTATATCCTTCATCCTAGTGCACTCCCTTGGCTCTTCCATCGCTCAATCTAGTTCTAATTTGTCCCTGTTTTACAGAGCTTTCCCATCACCCCACAATGGGGACATTGTTTTCTCTATCTCATGGTATGGAAAAAAATCGAAACTCATTTTGGAATGAGTTTGAATTGTGTTTTTTATGCTTCATTCACCTTAGCCTTGGCATCCTTCCAATTCCAAGATTCTTGACGTGGTGCTTAGAGCAAAGTTGAGTCCATGAGTACTGGATACTGAGACCAATGAAGATGGTTTTTCCCAGCACAGAAGAGCCAAGTACTAAGTACTTGGGATTTAGGGAACTGATGTTAAACAATTGGTAGCCTGAAATGGGCCATGGTGCCATAGTAGGTGTATTTACACCATAGAAATTGGCAACCGAAAGGATTTTGTTACTGGTCTTGTTGTCTGAGTTTTCTGAGAAGCAGTTAACCAATACACCATTGGTCCTGACCCTGACTTGTATGGCTTCCACCTAGTTCTTCACCTAGTGACATTCTCTGTTTGCCAGCTCTGAGCCTTGCCACCACCCCAGCTCCTAAGCTTTGGAAGATATCTATGACATTGACTTTCCAGGTCTTTCTGCATTCCCTGGAAAATCTGTGGTAGGGCCTCTAGTGTTTTGCCTAAAAGCTAAACAGCAGCTCACCTCCAACCAAGACCAGCCCCTATAAGCAGAATTAGGAAGAATGAGAAGGAAATGGAGGTGAGAATTGAGAGATGCTAGGAAAGGTGTGTATTTCACAATGGAAGAAAGAGATCTCTGGAAATAAGCTTGGGAGGAATGTCCTGACAACTAGACCAGTGCCCAGCTCTGCACCCAAATATTGAGTCAAGAAGGGTCTCATAGGGGGAGAAGAAGGGGAGAAATGGTGGGGGAAAGGGAGAGAGGCAAACCATGAGAGACTCTTGAATGCTGAGAACAAACTGAGGACTCATGGGTGTGGGGGGGCAGAGGAGGGAGATGGGCATGGAGGAGGGCACTTGTGGGGATGAGCACTGGGTGTTATATGGAAACCAACTTGACAATACACTATTTGTAAAAAAAAAAAAAAAAAAAGAAGAAGAAGAAGGGTCTCATAGGCATAAATAAAGAAGCTATTTTCTTACATCAGACATTTCCCCAATGGTGTGTTTTTAGGGCCCCCATCTCTAGATAGGGACCCCTGTTTTCAAGGAACCCATCAAAGGAAACCAAATTTGATCTGAGAAATATAATGGAAGTTCTCTCTGCTGCACTATCTGCTCAGTGGGCCCTCAGATGAATTGATTGAACCCTCTACTCCTAAGTCTCACTCTTTCCATTCCCACCCTCTGTATAAGCCAGTGCCTGGAAGTCAGTACTCCCAGACACTTCCTTTTTTTCCCTTTCCTACAAGAAATGCAAGAATGTTGAGAAAGATGACTGGTTCTGTCCTGCAGTGGTGGCTTAGACTCTCTAAGCATTAGAGCAAAATATGTTAACAAGGCACCTCCACTGTCTATTTGTCTACTCTCAATTTTTTTTTGTTTATCTCTAGTTTGGATCAATAATTTGCACAGTTCAAAATGTGTGATTTTCTGCCTGTTCAAAACACTGCCAAAGGAAAATTTTAAAACACGACTGGAGAAGGAACCCAGCCAACTCATCAATTGTCCTCAATTTTCACATGGTAGATTAACAGTAGAAAATGGGTTTTGGAAGGAGAATAACCTTAACAATTGGGAATAACCAATTGTTAAGTTTCACAGTGGTTGTTTTATTTTATTTTATTTTTTACCTATTTTAATTCTTTAACTGAATTGGCCAGACCACTGAGCCCAACTTCTCTTTCTTTGTGCAACTCCCTTATAAATTACAGACTTAATTCGTGGAGTGCAGTGCCTTTCCCGGTTGATTTGTGGCAGACAATGTAGCGAGGCAGGTTTGTTATTGGTCTCAGCATCAGATCGTTTGTCCGTTGCCACCCTGCTGACTGCCACACGGCCTCCACCAGGCAGACCAGTCAGGTCCTGTTTGCAGTGAAGACTCTAGTGTTTTCCCTGGCAGGGCCTTTATGGTTACAGCAATCCTGCTTCTCATTCAGATGTGGGATTTTCAGAAACTATGTGAGCAGGTACATTTTTAGTTCCAGAGGTCTATGTGGCTTTGCAGTTTCCTCCGTGTATTTTTGGGCCCTCTGCCAAGAGGACCAGGGGAAAAACAGGGTCTCTTCCCCCCCCAACCAGCTTCTCAAAGATATCTGTCCTGATTCTGAGGCTGGGGTAGACTTGCACCATGGAGGACTCTTGTCCAGTGAGAAGGAACTGTTTGGCCTCCTGGAGGATTTCTTTGGTTTGTTCTATAAGACAGACATGACTTGATTTCCTCCCCATACCCATAGTCCATCCTTCACCCTCCACAGGTCCCTCCAGCTAACCCTCTCCCAAAGAAAACAATTCCATCATGTTTGGACCCTTCCAGATTAAGCATAGCATTCCCCTATTTTCACATCCATTCAGCCAGGAAGTCAAACTAGCAAGTAATCATCAATACTTCCTTGTTTTCGTGCTTGCACTGCAAAAGGAAGGCACACCAAAACATGACTCTTGAATTTGATTTAAAAACTGAATGGTTGCCCCCCAAAGTATCCATGTCCTCAAATGCTGTGTGGGATTTTGGAAGGAATTCAAAGTAAATTAGCCCTTATCACACTTCTACTTCGACTCCAACACACTGCTAGGCGAAATTTGTTTTGAAGGGGCAAAGCTAAAACCTTGGCCGATTTTGTGATTTCTGTTACTTAGCAAATCAATGATAGACTAAAGAATATATTAGTATTTGGTTATATATTTGGTTGCAAGTAACAGAACACAATCATATCTAATTTATGTCTAAGAGTAGAGCAGGAATTAACTGAAGGGATATAATGTAGCTGCTGCCTGGGTGGAAGAATACACAATTAAGTGGAAACAAAATAGAACCCAGAATAAGATGTAAGAAAACTTTAGGCATTGGAACAGCAGGAATTAATTGATTCCCTCATCTCTATGCCTTTGGAATGAATACATTCTAGCATTGTTTTCCTAGGTATGTGTCTGTTAGAGTCAGCAGGCCAGAAGTAATAGTCTGGCTCGTCATATTCTTGGCCAGCTCCTTGATTTGTTCTGACCAGAACAATAACCAATGAGAAGAGCTGGATGGACTATAAGGACCCCACCCGCTTCCATGGAAGGAGGAAGGGGCCTGGATTTACCCACATTCCAAGAAGACATACCATGAAAGAAGATCAATTCCCCCAGAAGGAGTTCAGTCAGTGATTTGTTAAGAAAGGAAAAGATGGTGGGCAATCATGACCAAAGCTATCATACGTCCACCAAAATTGGACAATAGGCTTTTCAGATGCTCTAACACATAGGTTATATCTACTCTATGAAGCATTAACATCCAATTGCTAGAGTCTGAAGAGACAAGAGGTCCTACCCTTTCTGTCCAAGGCTGTCTGAAGACATTTCTTTTGTATCGGTTGTGTATTGAGAACTGTACTGGCCACTTGACCAACATATTGGGGGACAAAAATCTGGAACTTTGTTTATACATTGAACAGAAGAGACATGTAGAAAAAATAAACAGAAAGCAAGTCAAAGAGCATTAAGAGACAAGCTCAGGGCAGGGATTAGACTGCCCATGAGGCATGGTGGGACAATCCAAAAGGATTTCTTGGAGGATACATAATTAAAGCTATAATGTTTATGCAAGAAAGAGGTTCAAGTCTGTAACTGGTCACAGTGAAGGAAGAGTATACCATAGCTTGGGGCTAAGTATCAAGGGTAGGAATATGACACTTGGGGCTGTGTCATGACTGCAAGAGGAGTGGCTTGGCAGAAAGTTAGGATTTATGTTGACCCAATGCTGTGCTCTCAACAGGCTACTGGGAAAATTGAAGATGGGGCAAGGAGTTACCAGAAATTCAAGCCCATATGAATCATACAGGAGGCTCAAGTTCCTCTCATCAACCTAGGCAAATTAGGAGAACCCTTTTGCTTTACAACTTCATAATGTTCTCAACCATAAGAATGTAGCATACTTTTCTTGCCCTGAAACTGGCCATTTAGGGCAGCTATAATAAAATCATAGTGTGCATCATCATCCCACCCCCCAACCTCTGCCAAAAAGAAAAAAACATAATTGCTGATATTACTATTTTGTGCACTGGATGAGAGTTTCCAAAAACAATAACAATTAATTTTCTTTGGTGGTGTTAGCCAAAAAAGCAGTAAGGTGCCAGGTTTCCATGATCTTCTTAGATCATCTGGCATGCATGAACAATGGCTATGGGGAACAAGCCCTTGGAGGCTTGTAAAGTTGTGTTATAACCCCGACGTTAGAGGTTTCATATCTTGGCCATTCCACATCACAGCAGGTAGAAAACCCAGAGTGGAAAATGTCAGCCTGGATACAAGTTTCCTCCACAGAAATATTGCCTCAACATAGTTGAAATCCTTAGAGATCTTTTCTGTGTAGAGCTTCAAAAACACCCTAGCCTTGGCTTCAGATGGTTTTTTGACGCTACTCCAGACATATTTAAGAAATGGGTCTAATTTTGAAGGATATATTTGGGCAGCCAACCAAGGCCTAAAAGTGGAATAAGCTATCCTGATTTTATGTAAAAAGAATTTAAAAAAATAAATGTGGCCAAAACTCAGAAATTTCTGAAGACATTTATGCTGATCTCCATCAGTTCTTAAAGATGAAGTTTAAGGTGGAATGAGAGAGATGAGTGTGCTATATGACTTGGAGTGTGAACTCTTCTCTGTTACTTTGAGATCATTACTATAAAAAGGATCCTCAGTGTGATGGACACAACTTATCCTTCTTTCCAAGGTTTTTTAAACCCCATAAAAATGTCTCTTTAAAAAGTAGCATTAACACTCAAGTTTGCCAGCAAATAGTAAGATAGCTTTGTCCTGCTTCCTGAAATGAGAAGCTAATGTCACTTTTTTCTAAGCTTATTTTTTCCTAGTTATCTTTTCTAAACAGGGTGCTGACAAGATAAGAGAGTTAACTTGTTTTGGATGATAGTCAAGCGTTAAAAATGGAAAAATTATATCAATAAAGTTGTCTTAAAAAAATAACTGCACAACCACCCCAAGTGAAAAATGAAAGTCACTCCACTGAGCACCTACCATGGAAAAGAACAATGCTGGACACTGGAAAGAACTTTAAAAGTAAATACTTGAAAGGAATTTAAGTATCTACTGTAAAACAGTGTCTGTGTGTGCATGTGTGTGTGCAAAAACATGATTGACAAGCACCAAATGCAAGGCAATGATTGCTACCATTTGCTGAGTGTCTGCCAGGGGCAGGTTCTACTTCACATACATTAGCTGCTTATAGCACTTGCTGACTTCCAATGCTCCATCCACACTCCTCCAGCACTGGGTTCCCATGCATGTCAACCCACCTTACTGGGAATACCTACAATTCTCCACCGAGGACTTCCTCTGGGTGCCAGAACATGGTCAGTCCGTCACTGGGCAGTTTGTCTGGGCAGAGAGTTAAGATCCCTGGGAGCAGACTTCAGCCAATAATCAACAAAAATTGATGCATAAAAGGAAAAAATTTTAAAAACCTTAGCCTTCACGGCACCTGAGTAGCTCAATCAGTTAAGCGTCCAACTCTTGGTTTCATCTGGCGTCATGAACTCATGATTTGTTGGTTCAAGCACCAAGTTGGGCTCTGTGCTGGCAGTGTGGAGCCTGCTTAGGATTCCCTCTCTCTCCCTCTCTTTCTGCCCCTCCCCTGTTCCCTCTAAATACATAAATACATAAATAATAAACTTTCAAAAAACTTGCATAGCCTTTGCTTTCTGTCTCCAAGAGGGAGATCACCCCATAATGGAATGATGCAAGAGATGAGATTTATTGAAGTAGATCCCTCTTACCTTCTATCACAATCATTCCTTCCTACCATTTGTCCCCTGCAGTCAGATAGGAGTTGCTTCTGCAGTTATTTATCTGTTTCCCCCACTTGATGATGCCATCAAGAGTCCAGACTCAAGTCCTTCCACTCTGAGACTCTCTGTTTGTCAGCAGTGATGCTACACCCATGTATCATGACCTCACCTTCCATGCGAGCTTCTCAGACAGGCAGTCAAGAGAGCAGAAACACAAGTCTTTCTCTGCCCTCACTTCTATTTCTTCGAGGAAAGCAATGTTTCCCAGAATCTTCCAGAAGACTTGATTTTACATGCCATTAGCCAGAACTAATAGTTATGGTCATCCTACAGAAAATTATCCTGACAAAGTAGAATTAGGTATCATGACTGTTTTAGACCAGCTTTATGACTTAGAAGTTTTTATGATGATGAAGTTAGTGGATGTCTTTATGCCTCAATATGGTAGCCACTAACCATATATGTTGTCAGCACTTTAAATGGGCTATTGACTAAGAACTGAATTTTTATTTTGTTTACCTTTAATGTGTTTAAATTAAAATGTGGCTGTGTGTTGAACACTGTTAGGTTTAGATAAATCACAATTCAACCCCTCTCCCAGTGGGTTAGCAAAAAAGCAGATGAGGAGGACATAACCAGTAGATAAACAGCCAATTGTGTCTGCCTTAATTTACCATTTTATGTCTAAAATCTTATTTTTTCACTTTCATTTGTGACAAAAACAACAAAGAAGGCAATAATTCAAATACCCTAAGTTCGAGAACACTGCACTCCTATATTCCCAGAAACAGAACTGAGCTAAGCCACAGTACCACAGGAAAGAGGTGGTGAGGGGCCCTCTTTTCCATCCCACCTCGAGCCGAATTGTGGGCAATCTGTTAAATGTTGACTGGGGAGAAATGACTGATCTGTGTGTAACTGAACAGTCACTCTCAACATAAGAAGGTAAGTATATTTTTTTAAATATTTTTTTATTTATTTCTATGAGAGAGAGAGAGACAGCGTGAGCAGGGGAGGGTCAGAGAGAGAGGGAGTCACAGACTGAAACAGGCTCCAGGCTCTGAGCTTGCAGTCAGCACAGAGCCCGATGCGGGGCTCGAACCCACGAACCGCGAGATCATGACCTAAGCGAAAGTCGGACGCTTAACCGACTAAGCCACCCAGGCGCCCCAAGAAGGTAAGTATATTAAGATATTGGAGAGCTCAAAACAATCATGAATTAGAGGATTAAAGCTTCTTTTAACAGTATTTGTTTCAGTGAAACCTGTACACGTATGAGGCTCTAATTATTTAATGGATGCTGGCTTCATCTTTGTCTTTTGCCCATCGGGATCGCTGATCCCTGCTATGGGGCATGTGTGACCATTTCTAGCAGCGATGCTGATGAGGGATGAGGATGAGCACTCCTCTGCTACCCATTAGGTCAAACTACCATCTTTCACTGTTACCACCTTGTCAAAATCCTAGTGTGTGCTGTCAAGGTTCAGTAATAGCTGGAATTACTCTTCCAGTCTAGAAGAATAGCATGTGAGGCAGGTTGGGCTCCTGAAAACAGGTACTGAGACAGAGTTTAGAAAGTAAATTGTTATCAGAGGTCAACATCTGTGAAGGGAAAGGAGAGAAAGCAAGATGAGGCAGAGAAAACAGTCAAAATGTGGTACAGGCATGACAAAGCATGACCAATATGATGGGGACCAACGGTCATCATGCATAATGCAGAAATTGACAGACTTGTATTCTCTCTCTCTTTTTTTCCGCTTTGAGGAAAACATGAGTTCCAACAAGGCTGACATCTGCAGCTGAGGCAGAGCCTGAAGATGCTGGCAGCTGGGGACCCCTGATGCCCACAACTCCACAGCCGGAGAATAAGTTCTGCTTCGAAGGCAAGCCTGGGCAGCACATCAGTGTGTCTGCAACATGTGTCTAGGATAAGCCCTTATAGACATCTCAGAGAGGTGTAAGCACAAAACAGCGATTTTCAGAATAGTTAATGAAGTTATGTTATTGGCTGATTTTCAATACATTTAACCAAACCTCCTGCTTTTCTAGGTAGGTCTGAAGTCCACTGTATGTTAGCATAGAGGGCAGTCAAGTCTGAGGCTCGATTTGTGGTTGTTGTTGTCGTTTTAATTTCTGCTGTATGTGAGTTTTTGGCTGCATTCATGTTCCATGTTGTAAATTTGAACACTGAATGGATGAAATGGCATATTGATTTAACTGTTTGTTTGTTTTTTTTTTTTTCCATTATACTTTCAGGAACGCTTTAAGGAAATGTGACCCAGGGAACCCTGGGTGGCTCAGTCGGTTAAGCGTCTGACTTTGGCTCAGGTCATGATCTCACAGTCTGGGATGGAGACCCACATCGGGCTCTGTGCTGACAGTTCAGAACCTGGAGCCTGCTTCAGATTCTGTGTCTCCCTCTCTCTCTGCCCCTCCCTCTCTCACTCTCTGTCTCTGTCTCTCAAAATAAAATAAAGACATTAAAAAAATTTTAAAGAATAAATAAATAAACAAATGTGACCCAAATTTTGAAGGTCTTTTTTTTTTCTCAACTATTCCTTCCCTGGGCTGTTTTTTGTATGCACACACCACATTCTCTCAGCTGAGTGCAACTGGCTTCTTTGGAAGCCATATCAATTATAATAAACGTATGATGATTTGCCAAATACTCAGTAAAATAGCTTTTTATTCCCCAAAATTTTGTGAGAAAAACTTATCAGTAGCTATGCCCTTACAAAGAGCATTCAGTCAATAAGAACACCTCAGGAATGCTCACTAGGAAGGACAAATGTAGTTCTGATGCCTCCCATTGACTTCTACTGTGGAAAACAGTTTTGTGTTTTATTGCATTTTAATCCTGCAGCAGCTTACAGAGTGGGAAAACTAGAAAGAACAACCTCATCTTACAGATTAAATGTCTCCCTCAAAGCGACTGAGTGGCTATCAGAGACCACCCCACCCAAAAATTACAGAGCAGTCTCTCATTTCATGTTCTCCTAATAAGTCAAAGACTGCACGCGTGCATTTGTAGGACAGACACATTCATCCATTAAAATCTGTATCTGCTGGCCCCAGCCAGTGGATTTGTTTGCCAGGAGCTATTATCATAAATAAAGGAAAAGAAGTGGGAAATGAGGAAAGTTGGAGAAGCACTGTTTACGGAGTGCCTGATGCAAAATGGTAGTGGATTCTCTGCATATTTCACATAACGAAGTCTTCCTTTACCAGGAACAAGAGATCGAGAACTGCTATACCTATTTCACAGATGAAGAGATAAGAATTTAGAAAATTTAAATATCTTACTAAGAACAATCAGCTCTCCAAAGTGGTGGAGCCAGCAGTTCAACTCCTTGATGTCTGACATCAAACTTTTGGCATTCTCTTGACCTCTCTCCCCATTCCTGCCCGTCTCTCCCCCTCTTCATCCTCACCATCACTACTGCTTTTGTCCTTGGAAGAATCAGCATTACTATCTCAAAGAATTCTAGTATTCTGCAACTCCCCTGAGTGTTGTTGTTGTTGTTGTGATTATTAATTTAAAAAAGAGTTATAAGTGAAAAGAAGGGAAATTGTCTTGGATGCACTAAACTCAAAATTGGCAGTTTTCCTCAACATTCCATTTCAGAAGAAAAGGAAAAAAACTTTCCAAATGGGTTCCAGTTGTAACTAAAAGTCATCTAGAGTTTTATCCTAAACTTTTGAACTATTTCAGACCTTGGTGCCCTTCAAAGATCCCAGGTTTGTGATGTGCCCATTAATTCCCTATCAGGTAGCTGTGCCACTGAGGGAGGGTAAGTGTGGCAAGAATCCCACTGTAAGCTTTGGTGTATCTGATCTCATGCATCGTCATCTCTGCTTCAGCCACCATCTGACAGCTCACTGATCTTTATGCACAGATACATACGCTCTATATCTGGAACCCTTCACTGTATTCACTGTAATGAGAAAATACACCTATGTTTCTATGACTGTAGGACCTCGTGTTTCTCAGCGTTAAAGGTTGGTTCACCCATTTCAGAAACTCAGTTATAGTCTGCTCCAGATAAAAAGAAAAAAAAAGTGGGGCGCCTGGGTGGCTTAGTCGGTTAAGCGTCCGACTTTCGCTTAGGTCATGTTCTCGCGGTTCGTGGGTTCGAGCCCCACGTCGGGCTCTGTGCTGACTGCCTGTTTCAGAGTCTGTGTCTCCCTCTCTCTCTGACCCTCTCCTGCTCACGCTGTCTCTCTCTCTCTCTCTCCTAGAAATAAATAAAACATTAAAAAGAAAAAGGAAAAAAAGTGACAGCAGTTGTTGGCTTCTCGCAATTTTTATCTTATCTAGAAAGAATTAATAGTAGCAGAAAGGAGGGGCACCTGTGGGCTTCAGTTGATTGAGTGTCTGACTTCGGTTCAGGTCATGAGCTTATTGTTCATGAGTTCAAGTCCCACATCAGACTCTGCGGTGACAGCTCAGAACCTGGAGCCTGATTCAAATTCTGTGTCTCCCTCTCTTTGCCCCTTGCCTATTCTCTCTCTCTCTCTCTCTCTCGTTCTCTCTTTCTCTCTCTCAGAAAGAAAATATAAAACATTTAAATTAAAAAAAATACAAGTACACAGGAAAAATATTTATGCATGCCTGCTATGTCTTTGGAACCATGCCAGACAATTTTAATAATTCCTCTAATCCTTATAATGACCCGAGTAATGGATTCAATTGATCTCATTTTGCTGAGAAGAAACAAAAACACAAGCAGAATTTGAGAGGCCCAGGCTAAGGTGGGAGCCAGAAGCATGGACTCTGCAGCCAGACTGGATTCATCTGCATCTACCACCCACTAGCTGGGCTATGGATATGTTACTTAACCTCTTGGCCTCAGTTTTTTTTTTTTTTAAGTAGCAAAATGGGGGTAGTTCCTACCTCAGAGTCTTATCATGAAGAGCCAGAATGTGCACCTATGTCAACTATGTAAAATGTTTGTTAAACTATTATAGATAATGATGATGATAGATAGATGATAGATGATAGATAGATAGATAGATAGATAGGCAAATAGAGATAGAGATAGAGATATAAAGAGAGACAGAAATAGAAAGAAAATATATGGGGGAAGAGAGGAGTACACAATTTATAAATGTAGAGTTACGACCTTGAGAAAGACAAAGATTTTTTAACAGGACACAAAGAGCAGTAAGCATGAAGAAAACTTTTATAAATTGGACTACGTTAAAATTAAGAACTTCTCTTCACTGGAAAGCATCACTATGAGATTGAAAAGGCAAGCCACAAAACAGGAGAGGCTATTACCATATATATGCCTGACTGAGGATTTGCCAGAATATATAAAGAATACTTACAAATCTATAAGAAAATGCACAAAACCCAATAGGAAAATTGTCAGGAGACATGAACTGACATTTCAAAAAAGAGAACTCCCAAATGGCCAATGGCCAATAAGCACATGAAAAGATTCTCAATATTATTCATGAGGTAAATACAAATTAAAACCACAATGTGATAGGTTTGAATGACTAACTTAAAAAGACAGATTGTACTAAAGAGCAACTAAAACACGAATGTTCAAGAACTGTAGATAAAGAGACACTGTTTAGAAAATAATGGGGCATTTATGACCCCCAAAAAAGAATTAAAATGGCTACAGTCTAGAAGGAGGCAAGATGGTGGAGAAGTGGGGAGCTCTGTGCATTTTGCTCCCACCCATCACTCAAACAGAGAAGACTTGAAGCCATAGGACACTGAGACACAGGAGTTTGGGAAGAGAAAGAGACAGAATACATTGGGAAGACAACCTCATAAGTGCGTGAGTGCAAACTGGGGAAGACAAAAGCAGGCCAGGATGGAGATACTAGGGAGGGGAGGGAGCTGGGCTCAAGGGCAGGGGAGGGAGCCGGGCTCAAGGGCAGCCGTGGTGAGGGGAAAAGAAAGAGCGGCTGAAACTGCCCATATCACTATCCCTGGAGAACAGAAAAACCTCTGCTTGGAAGGAGAGTGTTTTTAACCTAGCTGGGGTGCTGACTTTGAATTGGGTGCCCCCAGTCCCAGACAGCGCCAGGAAAAACAGCTCTGCTGTGCGCCCAGCACCATCCCCCAGCAGTGCGGGAGGCTGTGGGCCAAGGCTGAGTTCCCCAGGCTTGACAACCCTCCACCCCCCCACCCCGCGCCCTGCCTCACGGAGGCAGCGATCCCAGGCTGTGTCGCTGCTTGACACCGGTGGATCTGAGGCTGCGTTGCTCCCCTCCACCCTCAACCCCCAGCAGCAGGGAAGCAGAAACCTGCAGGACTGTGTTTTGGGAGGCATCAATTAATCCTGTGGACTGGGACCTGGAAACTAGGTGGGGCATGGGCCATAGAACTCAGCCCACCTTGGCTACTTCTGCAGCACAGGGATATCGGACCCAAAGGAGTGATTTGCAACCCTTGGTTTGAGAAGGGACTGGGGCGACGCCGTTTTTCTCCCCACAACCACCATAGTGGGGCCTCAGGGAGTGGCCAGCAGGACACAGTGGGGGCTAAGATCTGCCTACACCAAACCACACCCATCCCTAATAGAGAACTGCTTTTTTTTACCCGAGCCCCTGGCAAGACCAACATCGATGCACTGCCGTGATTCATTCTAGATAATTCTTTCTATTCAGATATCTTCTCCCTTGTTTCATTCATAACCCTTCACTCTGCTGGACGGGGCACTCTGGTCACTGGTTTGCTTAAACAGTCACATTTCATCCATTCTGTAGATGTACATTCTATACCTCCACCGCTACCTTTTTATCTCTCTCTCTCTGGAGTAATCAGACTATATAGTTTCTTTGAGTAACATTATCTTCATTTCTTTTTCCTCACCTCTAAACGTATTCTAGGGGCGCCTGGGTGGCTTAGTCGGTTAAGCGTCCGACTTTCGCTTAGGTCATGATCTCGCGGTTCGTGGGTTCGAGCCCCGCGTCGGGCTCTGTGCTGACTGCCAGCTCAGAGCCTGGAGCCTGTTTCAGTCTGTGACTCCCTCTCTCTCTCACCCTCCCCTGCTCACGCTCTCTCTCTCTCTCTCTCTCTCTCTCCTAGAAATAAATAAAACATTTAAAAAAATTACATTTATAAACGTATTCTACAATTTCTCCCTCTGAATCAAGCCACTTTGTCTCTCTGCCTGGTCATTTCATTTCCAATTTAGCTTCCTCCCCGCCCTGTCTTTTCTCTCTTTGTGTATGCTCTTCCATCAGCACTGCAAAAACCCGGCTCTTTATTTGTAGCTGGGAATTCTGGTTTTATACTTTTAGACTAGCCTTTGTCTTTTGGGTTTTTTCTTTTCTTTTCTTCTTTTTTTAATTTTTGTTTCTTTTTATTTCTATTATTTGTCATCCCTCCTTCTTTTTTCTTTTCTGTTTTGTTTTCTGTCCCTTCTTTTTTTTTTTCTTTTCCCCTTTCAGTTTGCATGTTTATTGGATTAGTCTGTGCATTTGTGTGCCTTTGTTCCCTGTGTGTTTGTCTGTCTGTTTTCCTTTCCAGGGCTATCTCATGAAACAAGCCAAAGTACACATAGTGAAGAGTCCCAAATACCACTACGAGTAGGGAAATAAAATAAGCAAAGTCTCAACAAGAGAAACCAAGAGACACCATTCAAAGAACACTTTCTGAATGTACAGGCCTTGGACACTCAAAGAGCCCTCTTTAATACAGCAGCACTCACAGGTACAGAGTGCATAACAAGCTTTTAAAACTAACAAGAGATAGAAAGCAAACCAAAATGATAAACCGGAAGAACTCTCCTCCAAAGAAATTCCAAGAAGAAATGACAGCTAAAAAATTGCTCAAAACAGGTGTAAGCAATATAAATGAACAAGAATTTAGAAAATTAGTCATAAAATTAATCGCTGGGCTTGAAAAAAGGCATGGAAAACATCAGAGAAACTATTGCTACAAAGACTATGGAGCTTAAAAGTAGTTGAGATGAATTAAAAATGCTATAAATAAGATGCATAATAAAATGGAGGAGTCCAATGCATGGATTGAAGAGGCAGAAAGGGGAATAAGTGATTTAGAAGACAAAATTATAGAAAAAGAGGAGGCTGAGAAAAATAGAGATGAACTGATCCAGGAAAATGAGAGGAGAACTCCAGAGCTCAGCGATACAATCAAACAGAACAATATCCATATCATAGAAATTCCAGAAGAGGAAGAGAGGGGGAAATATGCTGAAGGAGTCCTTGAACAAATTATAGCAGAGAATTTCCCCAACCTGGGGAAGGAAACAGACATTGAAATCCAAGAGGCACAGAGAACTCCCCTCAGACATAACTTGAATCAATCTTCTGCACGACATATCAAGGTGAAACTGGAAAAATATAAGGACAAAGAGAGAATTCTGAAAGTAGCCAGGGATAAAAGGTCCCTAACTTGCAAAAGGAGAACTCTCAGAGTGGTTAAAGACCTATCTACTGAAACTTGGCAGGCCAGAAAAGAATGGCAGGAGATCTTCAGTGTGATGAACAGAAAAAATATGCAGCCAAGAATCCTCTAACCATCAAGCCTTTCATTCAGAATAGAAGGACAGATAAAAGCCTATCCAAATAAACAAAAATTGAAATAATTCATCACTACTAAAGCAGCCCTACAAGAAATCCTGAGGGGGACTCTATGAGGGAAATGTTGCAAGGAACACAAGGTACCAGAGACACCACCACAAGCATGAATCCTACAAAAGACACAATGACTCTAAATCCATAGTTTTCAATAATAACACGGAATGTAAATGGGCTGAATGCTCCAATCAAAAGACATAGGATAGCAGAATGGATAAAACACAAAATCCATCTATTTGCTGTCTACAAGAAACTCATTTTATACCTGAGGACACCTTCAGATTGAAAGTAAGGGGATGGAGAAATATCTATATGCTACTATAAGTCAAAAGAAAGCTGAAGTAGCTATACTTATATCAGACAAACTGTACTTTATAGTAAAGACAGTAACAAGGGGTGAAGAAAGGCATTAAATAATAATTACAGGGTCTATACATTAGGAAGAACTAACAATTATAAATGTCTACGCACTGAATACGGAAGCACCCAAATATACAAAACAATTAATAACAAACAGAAACAATCTTATGGATAAGAATGTGCTAATAGCAGGGGACTTTAATACTCCACTTACAGCAATTGATAGATTAACTAGACAGAAAATCACAAAAGAAACAATGGACTTGAATGACACATTGGACCAGATGGATCTGACAGATATATTTAGAACTCTACATCCTGAGGCCATGGAATTCACATTCTTCTCAAGTGCTCATGGCACATTCTCCAAGATAGATCACATACTGGGACATGAAGCAGTCCTCAATAAATATAAAAAAAATTGAGATAATAATATTTACACTTTCAGATCACAATGCTATGAAACTTGAAATCAATCACAGGAAGAAGCCTGGAAAACCCCCATAAACGTGGAGGTTAAAGAACACCCTACTAAAGAACGAATGGGCCAAACGGGCAATTAGAGAAGAAATTGAAAAATATATGGAAACAAATGAAAATGAAAATACAAGAATCCAAACTCTATGGGATGCAGCAAAGGCAGTCCTGAGAGGAAACTCCATTGCACTCCAGACCTATTTCAAGAAATTAGAAAAAGCGCAAGTAGAAAATTTAACAGCACACCTAAAGGAACTAGAGGGAGAGCAACAAGAGCACCCCAAACTCAGTAGGAGAAGATAAATAATAAAAATCAGGGCATAAATAAATAATATAGAAACCAAAGAAACCAGTTGAGCAGATCAACGAAAACAAGAGTTGGTTTTTTGAAAAAAATAAACAAAATTGACAAACCACGAGCCAGGCTTCTCAGAAAGAAAAGAGAGAGAACTCAATAAGACAAAATCATTAATGGAAATGGACCTATTACAATCAATCCCTCAGACATACAAGCAATTATCAGGGAATACTATGAAAATTTATATGTCAACAAACTGGACAACTTAGGAGAAATGAACAAGTTCCTAAACACACACTCACTACCAAAATTCACACGGGAAGAGGTAAAAAATCTGAATATACTCATAACTAGTGAAGAAATTGAATCAGTTATCAAAAATCGCCCAACAAATAAGAGCCCTGGGCCAGATAGCTTCCCTGGGGAATTCTACCAGATATTTAAAACAGAATTAATGCCCATTCTTCTCAAGCTATTCCAAAAAAATAGAAATCGAAGGAAAACTCCCAGACTCATTGCACGAAGCCAGCATCACTTTGATTCCCAAGCCAGACAGAGACCCAGAAAAAAAAAAAAAAAAGACAATTACAGGCCAATATCCTTGATGAATACGGATGCAAAAATCCTCAACAAGATACTTACAAATCGAATTCAACTGCACATAAAAAGAATTATCCACCATGATGAAGTGGAATTCATTCCTGGGTTACAGGGCCTGTTCAGTATTGACAAATCAATCAATGTGATATGTCACATTAACAAACAAAAAGATAAAAACCATATGATCCTGTTGATAGATGCAGAAATAGCATTTGACAAGATACAGCGTCCCTTCTTAATAAAGACCCTTGAGAAAGTCGGGATAGAAGAAACTTACTTAAACATCATAAAAACCATCTATGAGAAGCCTTCAGCCAACATCATCCTCAATGGGGAAAAACTGAGAACTTTCCCCCTTAGATCAGGAACATGGCAGGGATGACCACTCTCACCACTCTTCTTTAACATAGTGCTGGAAATCCTACCGTCAGCAATCAGACAACACAAGAAAATAAAAGGCATCACAATTGGTAAAAAAAAAAAAAAAAAGAAGAAGAAGAAGTCAAACTTTCACTTTTCGCAGATGACATGATGCTCTACATAGAAAACCTGACAGAAAACCTGACAGACTCCACCAGAAGCCTACAAGAACTAATCCATGAATTGGGCAAAGTTGCAGGATACAAAATCAACGTACAGAAATCGGTTACATTTTTATACACCAATAATGAAGCAACAGAAAGAGAAACCGAGAAACTGATCCCTTTCACAATTGCATAAAAAACCATAAAATACCTAGAAATAAACCTAACCCAAGATATAGGAGAGCTGTATGATGAAAACTACAGAAAACTTATGAAGGAAATTAAAGAAGACACAAAGAAATGGAAAAACATTCCATGTTCATGGGTTGGAAAAATAAATATTGTTAAAATGTCATTACTACCCAAAGCAATCTACACATTCAATGCAATCCTAATCAAAATTGCACCACCATTCTTCTCAAAACTAGAACAAACTATCCTAAAATTTATATGGAACCGCAAAAGACCGCGGATAGCCAAAGTAATATTGAAGAAGAAAACCAAAGCAGGAGGCATCACCATCCTAGACTTTAACCTCTACTACAAAGCTGTCATTATCAAGACAGTATGGTATTGGCACAAAAACAGACACATAGGCTGATGGAATAGAATAGAAAACTCAGAATTAGACACACAAATGTATGGCCAACTAATCTTTGACAAAGCAGGAAAGAACATCCAATGGAAAAAAGACAGCCTCTTTAACAAATGGTGCTTGGAGAACTGGACAATAACATGCAGAAGAATGAAACTAGATCATTTTCTCACACCATACACAAAAGTAAACTCAAAATAGATAAAGGACCAGAGTGTGAGATAGGAAACCATCAAAACCCTAGAGGAGAAAGCAGGAATCAACCTCCTTGACCTCAACTGCAGCAATCTCTTGCTTAACACATCCCGAAAGGCAAGGGAATCAAGAGCAAAAATGAACTACTGGGACCTCATCAAGATAAAAAGCTTCTTCATGGCAAAGGAAACAATGCATAAAACTAATGGGCAACCGACGGAATGGGAAAAGAGAGTTGCAAATGACATATCAGATAAAGGGCGAGTCAAGATCTATAAGGAACTCACCAAACTCCACACCCAAAAAAATAATCCAGTGAAGAAATGGGCAGAAGATATGAATAGACATTTCTCCAAAGAGGACATTCAGGTGGCCAACAGACACATGAAACAATGCTCAGCATCCCTCACCATCGGGGAAATACAAATTAAAACCACACTGAGATACCACCTCATGCTGGTCAGAGTGGCTAAAATGAGCAAATCAGGAGACTCTAGATGCTGGCTACCATGGGGAGAAATGGGCACCCTCTTAAACTGTTGGTGGGAATGTAAACTGGTGCAAACCCCAGGAAAACAGTATGGAGGTTCCTCAAAAAATTAATAATAGAAATCCCATATGACGTAGATTAGCACTGCTAGGAATTTACCTAAGGGATACAGGAGTGCTGATGCATAGGGGCACATGTACCCCAATGTTCATAGCAGCACTCTCAACAATAGCCAAAACGTGGAAAGAGCCTAAGTGTCCATCAACTGATGAATGGATCAAGAAGATGTGGTATATTTACACAATGGAATACTACATGGCAGTGAGAAGGAATGAAATCTGGCCTTTTGTAGCAACATGGATGGAACTTGAGGATGTTATGCTGAGCGAAATAAGTCAGGTAGAGAAAGACAGATACCATATGTGTGTACATATAGATGGGTTAGAAGGAACTTAACGTAGGACCAAGAGGGAGAAGGGGAAAAATAGTTGGGGAGAGGGAGGGAGGCAAACCACGAGAGACCCTTGAATTCTGAGAACAAATAGAGGGCTGATGGGAGTGGGGGAGAGGGGAAGGGTGGTGATGGGTATGGGGAAGGGCACTTGTTGGGATGACACTGGGTGTTACATGGAAACCAACTTGACAGTAAAGTATTTAGGAAAAAATTGGCTACTGTCTGACCACCCACTGGATAAAAGCGAGTTAGTTTGTTTGCTTTAAGAAAGTGCACAAGCACACACACAAGCAGAGGATGGGTAGAGAGAGGGAGAGACAGGATTCCATGTAGGCTCTGCACCAACAGGGCAGAGCTCGAGTTAAGGCTCAAACTCAAAACTGTGAAATCATGACCTGAGTTGAGATCAAAAGTCAGACACTTAATTGACTGTGCCAGCCAGACATCTCGAAGCAAGTTTATATTGGAAATGTGAATATAAAATCATTATCAGGACCTATAAAATAAATACATGGTGCATTATGCAAAAATGTATGTCTACACAATATGAATAATGATTCTCTCATCCCATTCTTGTGCTAGAAGAACGAGCTGCATACCTCCTGCTTCATCTTCAACCCTCTTGACAAAGCACAGGAATAACCAGTTTGGTATTTCATCAAGACATAAAAGGAAGAAGGAGGCTAGATGCAATATAGTGGTTGTAAAGTAGAAACTTCTGATTGACCTTTGGTGAGTAGGCAGTTATCTAACAAGAACGACCTCAGAGGATTCTTCTATTTAGAGGCCATCTTGTATGGTGCTTCATTTTTGTGTTGCCAGTTCCACTCAAGAAACAAGATCTTTCATAATAAGGTGCTTTTGAGACTTTGAAAAACTAAGCTATTTTTAGTGGCATTCAAGATAGACCTATGTTAGACTGAATTGTGTTTTGTGGGCTTTCTTGTCCTGTGTAGTTTGGGTCCTCTAAGAAAGAATATGAGATTGGACATGAGGGAGTTTCACTAGAGAATTTCTTATGAGGTTAGATGCAAAATAGGGAGATAGAGACTGGGGAGGTGGGGAAGAAAAGCTTCAGACTGCAATTCTGAGAATGTCCTAGCTGGGGTAACTGGGAGTCTCCAAGCAGAAGTTACCAATACAGAGTCCTACATTGGCAAAAATGGGCTAGTTCTAGCAGCTCTGCTGTGTTCAGTCATTGGCTGGGACCAGTGTGGGGAAAGCACAGCCTCAGCATAAACATGATGGTGGATCTGAAGGTGTGGCAGCTGGGACTTCAATCAACTGCTTCTTAGAGTAGATTCCTTCCAACGAAGAACTCAGTGGTGCCCCTCCATGACTGACACACTTTCTGTTTCCTAATGAGAGCTGAATAATGTAGCAATAATAATAGTAGGAACTAACATTTTGAGTATTTTTCATATTCCAAACACTTTTCTAAGTATCTTACATATTGACAACTTATAAACTAGGAATGGAAGGGAAGGAGTTAACAATTCTGATGACCTTATATGTTCCAGACCATGTGCTAGGTATTTTATGTGTGCACTCTTATTGTAAGGGTCAAGAAATATTGGTTGAAGCACCAGTCTTACCATTAATTTACTGTTTCATCTCAGAGGTATCCTCAGGGACCTCTAGATCTGTGTTTAAAAATAATATCTTAGAGAGTCTTACTGCATGCTTTTCAGTTCCTTTGCAATTTGTAATTATATCTTCACTTATTTGTCTGTGATGTCTGTCTTCTTCATTGTAAATCTAATGAGGGTGAAGAATTTGCCTGTTTTATTTATCAGGATATCTCTAGGGCTTCCCCAGTGAATAACCATAAGTCATAAATAAATATGAGTTAAATTAGTGAATAAACTTTTCATAGTCTACTCTCTGTCAGTTACCCAGAGACCTCATTTCCATCACCCTAGAAATAAAATATCTGTGTGTGTGTGTGTGTGTGTGTGTGTGTGTGTGTGATTTCATTTATGGCAAAATTTCAAAAAATAAAATTATGGTATCAATGTCATGAATAAGCTTTGTTGTAAAATGTCAATAATTTTGAATATTCTAATTCCACCCACTCCCCCCGTTCATGATAACATATACAGTCTGCTGAGACACACTAAATCACCCAACCCCTGAGTATCGTGACCACAAATCTCAGAATTTCTGGAGCAGGATCAATTCTCAATATTCCTTCTATTGTCTTTTTCTGGGCAGATATACTGACAAATCATAAACAAAACATTCTTTAGCAGATCAGTTCCCAATTTTTGATTCAGAAAATATGGTCACCAGATTCTCAAAACTTCTGGAAGGTTTTCTTAGGAACTGTTTAGGGGAACTTTCAGTTTGTGGTGAACAGTTTTCCTGAAAATAAATCTAAGTGTCACAGTACCTATTTCCATGTGTCAACAGCCTATTCCTCTAAACCTTTGAGGGTCTCTCTGCCTCCTGCTTGACCCTTTCCCATTTTCCCACCTGCACACCCTCTTGACCCACCAGGCTCCCATCCTTCACCTTGCTTTGAGAGGTTAGTCTTCTCTACCCCTCCTTTGTGGCACCAGTAATCAAAAGAGTGTTGGATGACTTAATATGGTTTGTAGCCCTTTCTCACAGAACCTGTGGGAGAAGGTTTATGCTAGATTTTTAAAGGCTGTCTTAAATTATGTTCTCCAAAAAGCAGACCTTGAGACAAAAGGTTTTCTTTGGGAGATAATCTCAAGAAGTACTGGGTGGAAAGGGGGGTTAGGGAAGGAATACAGGACAGGGATGAAGCCAGTAGGTGGGGATGGTAAATAAGCATACTACTTCTGTGGGCAACTTGAGATCCATCCTCTGGGAGAAGGTATGGAATCCTCTGGAACAGGGTATAGAACATGCTTCTGTGTCATCCCACTGAGGGGCAAAGGAGCTACATCTTTGATCCACCAATTCCTATCTGAGATGGGTTGTGAGTTTGTCCTGGGGGCTTTCTTTAACCCCCAAATGGCAGCCTGCATCAACCTCAGGCAAGTAACATATGCTCCTGTGGTGCAAGAAAGCCCTTGAACAATAAGCCCTGGGTGCTTTCAGTAAGAAGTCCATGGAATACATTAACAGGGAACCAGCAAGGTCTGTCACAAAGACTAGGGGTATCTAAGAGCTGGGTATCATGAACCTCTGCCTGAACTAATTCCCAGCCTGAAAATTTACATGTCAGGCTCATCCAGTTCGATCTTCTATTTATTTATTTTTTATTTTATTTTATTTTTATTTTTTTACAAATAGCTTATTGTCAAGTTGGTTTCCATATAAAACCCAGTGCTCATCCCCACAAGTGCCTTCCTCCATGCCCATCTCCCCTCTCCCCCACCGCACACCCATCAGTCCTCAGTTTGTTCTCAGCATTCAAGAGTCTCTCATGGTTTGCCTCTCTCCCTCTCTCCCACTATTTCCCCCCTTCTTCTCCCCCTTGGTCCTCCGTTAAGTTCTTCCTAATCCTCCTATACGTGCAAACATATGGTATTTGTCCTTCTCTGCCTGACTTATTTCGCTCAACATAACACCCTCAAGGTCCATCCATGTTGCTACACATGGCCAAATTTCATTTTTTCTCATTACCATGTAGTATTCCATCGTATAGATAAACCACATCTTCTTGACCCATTCGTCCGTTGATGGACACTTAGGCTCTTTCCATGTTTGGGCTATTGTTGAGAGTGTCGCTATGAATATTGGGGTACATGTGCTCCTATGCATCAGCACTCCTATATCCCTTGGGTAAATTCCTAACAGTGCTATTGCTGAGTCATAGACTTCTCCAAAGAGGACATCCAGATGGCCAACAGACACATGAAACGATGCTCAGCATCCCTTCTCATCAGGGAAATACAAATCAAAACCACACTGAGATACCACCTCATCCCAGTCAAAGTGGCTAAAATGAGCAAATCAGAAGACTCTAGATGCTGGCGAGGATGTGGAGAAATGGGCACCCTCCTACACTGTTGGTGGGAATGTAAACTGGTACAGCCCCTCTGGAAAACAGTGTGGAGGTTCCTCAAAAAGTTCGATCTTAACTAATATAGCCCCTTAGCTCGAACTAGCTGTTCCTCAGAGAGCCTTTGCTCTGCTCTAGAAAGTGACTCCCTGTCCTGTTTCATTCATAGAGCCTTATGCTAATAAAGAAGAGCTCAGGAAACAGAGCACATAAGCAAAGAGTGATTTCCACTGTGACTGGACCATATGTGTCTGCTATGGTAGATGCGGTCTGGGATGTCACCACAACTGTGTATCATGTGCTGGACAATTGCTTTTCAACATTTATTGGATGTGACAATGTACTAGGTGTGGTCCTAGCCCAGGGGACTTAAAATCTAAATAAACCTCTAACTGTCTTTGATGTATGGTATTTTCCTTTCCTTTCATTCGGTGGTTCTTGGCAGCAGGTGCTGACATTTTTATTATTCACACATACGTCTCCAGGATACCATCTCACCAGAACACTTCAAATTTATGCAGGAACTTTCTTCCAAGGAGGCCAAAGCTCTTCTAAATAAACCATCTCTATCATCACAGAATTTTAAATGCAAAGGACTCCTCATGTGAAGGAAAAGGGGGGAAAACATGTTTCTCTCATCTCATACCTAGAGAAAGCAAGGACCACCGTGGGATGTGGCTTTCACAAAGGCTCTTTGCTACATGGAAGCAAGAAGCCTCAATCTTAACATCTATAAAATAGGCAAGATAACAATAATACCAACCATATATACTTCTGTGAGAGGAATAAATAGCTCAAGTGAGATAGCTCATGTGCCTGATGCATGACCCAGACACACTGCATGTGAATCATAATCATAACTTTGTAGAGATCCAAGTCTTAACATGCAACTTCTCCTTAATGTGCAACTAGCCATAACATATGGGTAAAATAGGAAAAATGAATTCAAGGACTGACCCCATAGTCTACCATATTGGGAACTGTGGCATGTACCTTGAGCTTCATTTCTCACAGGGAAAATTACGCCCAAATCAGGATGATGATGTCTCTCTTATATCTCTTTTGCAGTATGCTTTGGTAAAGTTTGGAGAAAATGACACCTTCTGTCGTAGATGGGGTTACAGTTTACAATTCTTCATTCCCCCATTTGCCATACAATTTAGTGACCCATCCATCAATGGTGGGGTTGACCATGTGACTAGATTTGTCCAGCAGAATCCTGGCAAAAGTAACACATGCTGAAGCCATAATGTGCTCAATAGTTTGACTTGGACTCTGGTGGGATTGATCCAAGTAGAGAGGAGTCCCAGCTCTTACCACCATCTACCCTCCCATCTGGAGAGCAGTAGGGTTAACAGTGGGGTTATAAAAACAGTCATAGTTCACTTTCATTAAGCTCTTACTGTCTATGCAGGCACTGCTCTCAGCCTTTGACATCATATCATTTAACTCATATAATTAACAACCTTAGGAGCAGGTACTATTGTTACCCCAATCTTCATACACAGCAACAAAAGCCCATGGAGGACAAGTTCCTCACCCAGGTTCTTCCAAAAGCAATGAGGTTGCAGCTTAAAACTATGTAATCTGACTGCAGGGCCCAAACTATTGACCACTACACAGTACACAGAACATGGTCCGGAAAGCAAAGGACAGAGAACTCTCTATAGCACAAACTCATCTGGGTGCCATGTGCCGTTGTGATGGCACACTCCAGCTGCAAAGGAAACATGGTTCTGAGCTCAAATCCTGACTCAGCGTTTCATTGGCTTTGTGGTCTTGGGCAGATGTAAATATTTCCGGGCCTCTATTTCCTCACCTCAGAAATGGGATAATATCAGTCCCTCATTGCTAGAGCTACTAAAAAGATTGAATGAGGCAAAGTCTATCCAAGACTAACACTGAGCATTGAGCGATGTTAGTGTCCCTTACAGCAGCCAGGCCTGATCACTGTAGAACCCTGGGTATCTCTTTTCTAAGAGTAAAGCAGTTAGGAAAAGTAAAAGAAGATCTGATGACAAATTTTCCCACCTCTGTGCTTAGCCTTGGAGCAGGTCTAACAAAGACAGAGCAGCCCTTTGAACTGCTGCTGAAAAAAACAGATTCTTTCTCAGATGGGAACTTGTAAAGCTCGGGTGTTGGATTTTGGTTTGTGCTTTTAGATCAGCATCCAAAGTTTTGGGTACCTGACGTCATTCCCCTCTCACTTACCCAGGAGTCTAGAAAAGCCAAGGATGCCAGGTAGGGGAGAGCGGCATAGGGCCAAGGGCACATCAGCGTGGCTGCCAGTGGCAGAATGGGTGGCCTCAGCTCTGAGACCAACTGCTGCCTGACGACACCAGCTTTCTGAAAAGTTAAAAATATCATCCATTTTAGTGCCAACTTCTAAAGGGGCACATACATCCTCTCTCAATCTTCTAGCCATCTCCTTATCTTTGCTGGCAAGAAAACCTCTCCATACGTCCATTTAACTCACTGTTTATTACAAGAATGAATTTGTGTCAGTACTCCGGACACTTAACAGCTTTAAACATGGACTTGGAGTCTCTGTTCTGAATGTTGTGTATCTGAAAGTCTCCCCGATGACTTAAAAGGCTGAAGAGCCTCTCCACAAGGCACAAAAGGAATACAAAATGCTGAGTTCAGATTTTAAATGGCTTGTAAATTAGGCCGTAACTGCTCGGCCAACTTTGAAATATTGTATGTCACCCCCATGCCCTTCCTGAGGTTGCTAACTAGAGGTGACATGGGAAAGCAGGGCAGAGTCTATAAATTATTATTAACTCTTTGATTTTACTGTGAGTTTCTAAGACAACAAAGTGGAAGCTCAGTATCTAGAAAGAGGGCCTCGGCTTGCTTGCCAGTGTGCGAACCCTTTGGCTCTAGTTCATCAAGAAGCTTATAAAAAACCTCCATGAACATGCTTCAACCACAGCCTTGTATTCCTCTAATGAATACAGAAACGTGTATGGCAAAGTATGATTTACGAGGGGGAAGGAATTCCAGTAACTGTCATTCCATCGTTTCTGTAATAAGGCCTCACAGCTGACAACTTTAGAAAACACTGTAGGGGTAGAGTGCACCGACAAGGCAGACCACTTCTGAGGGAGAGTCCAGTCCATCCACAGAGATGTTGCTGCAAAAACAACCCACAGAAGGCTGGGATATACATACATCACACAGCTCCTGCTTCTTAATATGCCATTCTTTCAAATCAATAAGGCCAATTTTATTGAGTGGGGCCTAATGACCCACACATTTTTTAAATGAGGAGATCTTTTTTTTATATAAAAAATGAAAAAGAAAGAAAAAAAACACACAAACTAAATTCAGATGGTGAGTTTGACCTCAACTGGTCTGAGACTGAAAAAGAAAAGAAAAGCTTAATTTTTTTCCTTCTAAAGTTTAATAAAAATCATGTTTCCATTATTTCTGTGATGGTGTCTAAGTAAACTCTCAATACTTCTTTCTTGGTTTTGGAAAGAAATCACCCTTTAAGGTTATAAACTAACAGTTATCACTACTATAAATAAAGCATTAAACATTCTGGGGTTTATTTTGTGATGAAAATAAATTCTGTGATGCCAGAATGAAATTATCCTTGCAGCAAACAGAATCTACACATTAAGGACCAACACATCCTTGGTACTCAGCCTGAAATTCCACTCCCGACCACTTTGGTTTTTATTTTTAGCACTAAAAGGACAAAAGTTCAGGGGGGTACTTTTTCCTCCAACAGCTGTGGTGAAGGGAAGTGGTATAAAATCTGCACTGAAGTGCCATATAGGATCATGTGGGAGTCTGATTAGCAAACAATATGCCTCACTTTGGATGCTGCCACAGCCCCAATATTCCTTGGATTCATAAGCTGAAAAGTCTTGCCCTCGCTCCCTAGTGATACCTCCCTCTTCCACTCACCATCTCCCCCAAAGTGCCCTGGCTTCCTGTCTCCATCTGTGACTCTCTGCTAATCTACACCTCAAAAGTCCCCACATCCTCTCTCCCAACACCGACATTTTCAGGATGGGCAGCACCACCCTAAGTGGGGCAAGAGGCAATCAATCATGGAACAGGAAGTAACCACAAGAACTTTTATTTGTGTTTGTTTTCCTTACATAAGAAGGAAATCTGGCTTTAATCCTTTTTGATATGCAAATGGAAGTTGCAGCCTTAGTAGTTCCAATGGCAGGATGCAGAGGGCAGAGGCAGGAGGTGGTGCCCTCATTCATGGGTTGGTTTTCTGTGTCTTGTGACATTGCAGTTCACATGTGCCCAATTTGTGAATTTTTGGATTGTATCATCTGGTTGTAACTACACTAATCCTTGAAAAATAGCTAGGTGGCTAAAGAAAAAAATTCTGAAAAGCCTCCATGGGCAAAGTTAACATTAGTCATAGTAAAGAGTGAGAGGAAAGCAGAACTAGCATGCTTCTTCCTCCCAATAACATCCACAACTCATAATGAGTCACAGACCAGTGGTGTTTAATTATGGAGAGATCTGCTCTCACTCCACAGAAAGCGTCCCTTGACTCACATGTCAGTGTTGAGGCATCACAGTTGGCAAAACTTGCTTAAAAATCTCTTTAGTTTCCTAGGGGCGCCTGGGTGGCTCAATCAGTTAGGCATCCAACTCTCAATTTCAGGTTGAGTTATGATCTCACAGTGGCCCCATGGACTCAAGCCCCCATGTCGGGGTCCACACTGGACATGGAGCCTGCTTAAAATTGTCTTTCTCCCCCTGCCCCTTTTCCTGTTCACACTCTCTCTCTCTCTCTCTCTCTAAATAAAATGTATTTACTTTCCTCATTTATTTTAATTCCCCTTTTTCTATACATTTAATGTCTATAGACTTTTTAAAATGTTTATTTATTTATTTTTTAATTTTTTTAAATGTTTTATTTATTTCTAGGAGAGAGACAGCATGAGTAGGGGAGGGTCAGAGAGAGAGGGAGTCACAGACTCTGAAACAGGCTCCAGGCTCTGAGCTGGCAGTCAGCACAGAGCCCGACGCGGGGCTCGAACCCACGAACCGCGAGATCATGACCTAAGCGAAAGTCGGACGCTTAACCAACTAAGCCACCCAGGCGCCCCAAAATGTTTATTTATTTTTGAGAGAGAGAGACAGAAAGAGACAGAGAGAGACAGAGAGACAGAGTGCATGTGCCAGTGGTAGAGGGGCAGAGAAGGAGAGACAGAGAACCCCAAACAGTCTCAGCACTGTCAGCACAGAGCCCCATGTGGGGCTCAAACTCATGAACCATGAGATCATGACCTGAGCTAAAATCAAGAGTTTGCTTAGCCAACTAAGCCACCCAGGTTCCCCTAATGTCCATAGACTCTTAAAACATTAGAATTTATGTCATTAATAAATAAAACATACTGGATGCACATTCAAAATTGGTTTACAGATAGGGTTGTGTGTTAAAAAAATAAAATAATAATGAAACCAAAAATGTAGGTCATGTCTTTGGGTTCCCCCTGAAACAGATGATGAGACACAGATTCATATGCAAGTGGGTTATTTGCAATCCCAGGATGTACTGGCAGTGAGGGAGACAGATTGACAGGGAAGAAAGCAGTCACATCATTGTGTACAATCAAGCAAGTTAGTCTGAGGATAACAGGAGCTTGATTTTCTTGGGGAATTCTGAGAGCCATTGTAGAACACAGCTCAGTGCCATCCTACTCAAGATGAGAGGTAGGAGAGGGGTATTTATACACCAACTTTCCTCAGTCATCGCCAGAGGGCTGCTCTCAGAGAAGCATGAATTTTTCTAATCCTTCTGACCTATGCAGGCTCTAATGGCCAGAGAAATTCTCACTTAAAGAAATACAGGTGATGGCCAATAAGAGGCCAACACACATTGAAAGGTGCTTGTTGGGGGATACAGATGGAGTTAGACTACCTCTCTGATAGGAACTTCAACAACACATAGGTCGTTTCTACTTTCATAACTACTTCCAATGTGGTAGGCGTCTTGCACTGCAGGCTTATCATACCCATTTGGTCTCTCCAAACACAATGCAAGTTACTTTGAGGTAAATTCCACACACATCTTTTTCTCCCTCAGTATCTTGCACAGGGACCAGCACTTTTTAACATGTGGGGTATGTTTATTGAAGATCTATAGTACATCAGGCAATCCTCCAGGTACCAGGAGTAAAGCAACGAACAATATAAATTCAGCCCCCATGGAGGTTACATTTTGTTCACAGATACCTTATTCATCTCTATAGGCCCTTGCATAAGATCGCTTTTGTGGCATAATAAACAACCTCAAACTCTTAATAGCATACAACCATGAGAATTTATCTTGCCCATGAGTGTGTCGGGTTTAGGGGTAGCTCTCTTCAGGCTGCAGCACTAGGCCAGCTTCACTCCAAGGTCTCTAATTTTCCTCCCATCCACTCCTACCATGATTGGAAGGCCAGCAGAGCACTTTCTTCTCATTAGATGGCAGAGGTTCAAGAGCAACAACAGAAATGTTTGATGCTTCTTAAGGCCTAAGCTCAGACCTTGGGCATTGTGGTGGCCAAAGCAAATCACAACACCATGCCCAACATCAAGAGGATAGGACATGCACTCATCCTCTCAATGTGAAGGGACAACAAGTCACTTAACAGAATATATCAATACAGGAAGGGGTGAAGAATCAAGGCAAGAGTGCCCCTATTTACAATTCAAAAATAAATAAGCAGAACCATTTTTAATCATCATCATCTTCATCATCATCATCATCAATTTCGGTGCCCCTCACAGAGCTAATCCAATGAACCTCCATTAATTTTCTGCCCCTCCTCCATCCCATGTGTTTCCAGGTGAGTAATCACTCTTCCTTCAGGTAAACAGATAAGTATCTCTCTTAGCCTACACAATCCAAGCACATCTCCCAAGACACATGATTAGTCCACAGATGGATGTGCGACCACCACTACCCCGAGGCAGATCAGGCAAAAGCTTTGCTCAAGGGTGCTGGTTGACAAAAACTATATTTCCTTCTAAGACCACATTAAGTTAGAACAACTGGGACCACCTTTCCTGATGAAGCTGGGGAATGGAAACAACACAGGAGAAAGCAGGGCCCAGATGCAAAACATGTCAGAATTCTGATGTCAGCTGGAGTCCCTGGATCCTTTGTCCAAATTCTGGTGATTCTTGGATGGCCCAAGAGTGAGGACATCACCAAGTTTGGTTCCTTATCTGCCTTTGTTTAAAAATAGTAATAATCGGGTGCCTGGGTGACTCAGCCTGTTGAGTGTCTGACTCTTGACTTCAGCTCAGGTCATGATCTCATGGTTTGTGAGCTCAAGCCTCATATCAGACTCTATGCAGACAGCATGGAGCCTCCTTGGGATTCTCTCTCTTCCCCTCCCCTGCTTGTAGAGTACTGTCTCTCTCTCAAAATAAATAAATAAACATTTAAAAATAGTTATAATAATATTGACAATGCTAAGTAGATTAACCCATCATCTATACATATAATATATATGTACATGTATACATAATTTTGGATAAATGGGTTTGAATGGTGTCCAGGCCTGAGTAAACCTATTCAACTCCTCTCAAACAGGTTATTTTTCCAAAATAAGTTTTATGACTCCCACAGCATTCACATACCCACTCTTTTTGTTTTGTATTTTTGATTTGGAATTAGATAACCATGCATATTTAGGAGGAGTCCTGAGAGAAATTCCATCTTCAAACATGCTCTCTATCTTATTTAATATGAATCAGAGGTACAACACAAAAAAAGAAACATTCACATTAAAAAATTTTTTTCTGCCTCTCATTCAAGCTATAAGGTTCTTGAAGGCAGAGAATATTTTTTCTGTAATAATTCTTTGTAAAAGGACCAGGTAGTAGAACAAAAATGAGTCATGTTTAATAATTATTGACTTTGAGGAACACCTGGGTGGCTTGATTGGTTAAGCTCTTGATATGGGCTCAGGTCATGATCTCATGGTCATGAGATCAAGCCCCGGTTCAATCTCTGTGCCGACAGTGTGTAACTTTCTTAGGATTCTTTTTACCTCATCCTTGCGCTCTTTTGCTCTCTCTCAAAATACATACATACATACTTACATACATAAACATTTCAGAAATAATTATCATTGTTGTCTTTTTTTTAATGTTTTATTTATTTCTAGGAGAGAGAGAGACAGCGTGAGCAGCGGAGGGTCAGAGAGAGAGAGTCACAGACTCCGAAACAGGCTCCAGGCTCTGAGCTGGCAGTCAGCTCAGAGCCCGACGCGGGGCTCGAACCCACGAACCGCGAGATCATGACCTGAGCGAAAGTCGGACGCTTAACCGACTAAGCCACCCGGGCGCCCCTATTGTTGTCTTTAAGATCTTAAAGAAGTTACAGAAAATTCTTCCAGAATTTCAGGGAAAACACTCAATTAAAAAAGTGATGGGAGGGCAGCACCTGGGTGGCTCAGTCAGTTGAATGTCTGACTCTTAGTCTTAACTCGGGTCAGGATCTCACAAACCATGAGATTGAGCCCCGTGACCATGCAAAAACTGCCTGGGATTCTCTCTCTCTCTCTTTCCCCCTCTCCCCTGCTCATGCTCTCTCTTTCTCTCTCAAAATAAGTAAATCAACATTTTTTAGAAAAAGTAATGGGAATAACATTCACTAAGGTCCATTAGGTGCTAAACACTTCACAGATAATTGACACGCATTATTAATTTATGGCTGTAGG
The DNA here is from genome assembly GCF_003009895.1 of Hyaena hyaena. Lineage (NCBI taxonomy): Eukaryota > Metazoa > Chordata > Mammalia > Carnivora > Hyaenidae > Hyaena > Hyaena hyaena. The sequence continues at coordinate 45,162 of NW_024082717.1, read as the reverse complement.
ACTCATATTACATGATTTCAAGACTTATTATAAAGCTACAATATGAACACAGTGTGATATTGCTGGAAGAGTAAACATAGATCTTTGGAACAGAGTAGAGAATCCAGGAATAGAACCACACTTATATGGACAATTGAGTTTCAACAAAGATGAAAAGTTAATTCAGTGGAAAGGACAGTAAATATGTTGTAAAAATATGGCTATCTAGATGTAAAATAAATGTACATTCTTTTCATACTTACATCATATTAAAAAATTAATGCAAATGGATCATAGACATAACTATATAATCAATAACTACAACTTCTTTTACAAGAAAACATAAGAGAAAAATTTTTGACATGGCATTAGGCAAAGATTTACTAGATAAAGACACTAAGAAGTATCACACTGTTAGGAAAATGGAAAAGACACAGACTGGGAGAAAATATTTGTAACTCATATATTTCATAAAGGACTTTTATCCAGAACTCTCAAAATTTAATAATAAGAAAATAAACCTGCCAGGATAAAAATGAGCAAAAGAGGGCTGCCTGGGCGGCTTAGTCGGTTAAGCGTCCGACTTTCGCTTAGGTCGTGATCTCGCGGTTCGTGGGTTCGGGCCCCGCGTCGGGCTCTGTGCTGACTGCCTGCTCAGAGCCTGGAGCCTGTTTCAGTCTGTGACTCCCTCTCTCTCTGACCCTCCCCTGCTCACGCTGTCTCTCTCTCTCTCTCTCTCCTAGAAATAAATAAAACATTTAAAAAAAAATGAGCAAAAGATTTGAACAGATACTTCACCAGAATATATACATTTTTCACCAAATATATTTCACCAAATATATATATATATATACACCGTATATATATATATATATATATGGTATATATATATATGGTGTATATATATATATATATATATACGGTATATATATATATATCACACACACACACACACGATGGTGAATAATTACATGAATAAGATGTTTAACATCAGTGATCATTAAGAAAATGCAAGTTAGAGCAGCTGGGTGGCTCAGTTAGTTAAACGTCTGAGTTCGGTTTAGGTAATACTCTCACATTTTTTGGATTCAAGCCCTGCACCGGCTCTGTGTTGAAAGCTCAGAGCCTGGAGCCTGCTTCAGATTCTGTCTCCCTCTCTCTCTGCCCCTTCCCCCCCTCTCTCAAAACTAAGTAAACATTGAAAATTTTTTTTAAAATGGAAATTAAATCTACAATGAGATGACAGTGCCCACTTGTTAGAATGGCTAAAATTAAAAAGACTGACCATACCAAGTATTGGTGAGATATGGAAGAACTAGAAATCTCATACTGCTGTTGAAAATGTAAACAGGTGTGATGACTTTGGAACACAATTTCTTACAAAATGTTTCTTACAAAATTAAAAATATACCTACCATACAATGCAGTCATTTTGTTCCTAGATTTTAACCAAAGAGAAATGAAAGCACATGGCCATGCAAAGTCTTGTACATGAAGTTATGTTCATAAAGCTTTATTCATAGAATCTCCAAACTTAAACAACCCAAATGCTCACCAACAAATGAATTAAAAGGCAAGTTATGGTATATCCATGCCTTAAAATCCTACTCAGCAAAAAGAAGAAATAGGAGGAGGAGGAGATGAAGATGAAGATGAAGACAAAGACGAAGAAGGCAACATTATGGATAAACCTCCAAATAATTGTGCTGAGTGATAGAAGCCATACAAGAAAGAATGCAACCTGTAGGATTCCATTTATATAAAACTAGAAAATGCCGACTTAACAGATCAGTAATTGCCGGATAGGGAGGGCAGGGAAGATTTGCAGAAGGGCATAAGGAGCTTTTCTAAGATGACGGATGAGTTTGTTATCTTTTTAAAAAAGTGTTTATTTTTTTGGAGAGAGACCATGAACAAGAGAGGGGCAGAAAGAAAGGGGGACAGAGGATCCTAAGCATGCCCTGGCAGAAGCAAGCCCAATGCAGAGCTCAAACTCAGGAACTGTGTGATCATGACCTGAGTCAAAATCAGCACTCAACGGACTGAGCCACCCAGGAGCCCCCAATGAGTTTGTTTTCTTGATGGCAGATGGTAGATGCAATTTATTTTATGTTAATTATAACTTAATAAAGCACTTTAAAAAAAAACACCAATTTACTTTTGCATGACAAACCTGCAAGAGGTATGCTATTATTAATTATTTGCAAATGAAGAAGTTGGGATTCAGAAAGTTAATTTCCCAACACACACATACAAGGAGAAAGAGGTTCTGAAATAGACAGTTGTTCCGGTTAGTTATCTTGGTCAAATTCTTTCATTTTCTGCAGCTTTTATGTCTGTAAGGTAAGGGGCCAGGTTATAAAATCTGTAATTGGAAGATGACTAACTTAATGAGTAAATTTCAAATGATTTCTTTATTTGAAGATCTTGTTTTTAATCCCTCAATTTTGTAGGGCAAGTTCACCTATAAAAGGGTGCTTCTCTCCAACCAGAATGGGGGGTAGGGAAAGCGTCTCTCTGTATGATTCATAGTAAGACCACAGCAGCTGACAGCACCGTCCACAGAAGCCCCTGAGATTGCCCTTTGCCAACTTGCTACAGAGATGCCTGTAAGCAGGATGAATCTCAAGGAAAAAGGAATATTGTAGCCTCATATCATAAATTTTGTGAAACTGTTTCATGAAAAATAACTTTGGGTCCAGAAACTCTACAAGAAAAATGTCCAATCTGTCTTCAAATTTAGGAACTTTGAAAAGTTTGCATACCAATAGGTCGAGATTCACTTCATACATCTTAGTACTGCAGTGTACTATATTTGGCTAGAAAATTGAATGCCCGCTTTCTGGCAAACCACACAGTATTCATAGGTGTGAGCTCTTAACTGAGCTTTGTCAAGTTGCCATCAAACATATGGGCCGGGTTTCTCTAGTTCTCTTAATAAATAACAAGTAGTTCAGCTTATTAGATGAGTGTTAATATTCCACATCCGGAAAACCAAGAATTTAAAGAGCAATAAGCACTTTGCAGGAAATTAACCCAAAACCCAGCAGTCTGGAATAGGCCAGGTGAGGTTAAGTAAGGCATATGGCTTTTAGTCTATTTCTATTATATTGCTTTGATTTACTTTCAAATAGCCAAGGCTAGTGTTTTTATTGGTGTCTTGAAGTAAGTCCTTTGTCTTTGTTTCCATTCCTCCCCAGAGCAGACCCCAGGACAAGGTGTTCAATGCCCATAGTTCATGTAAGTGGTGATCCCAAGAGGAGTGGTAGGGGCGTGAGAAGAGAGATGAAAAGGGAAAGACATATCCAAGGTATGAGAGTGAGCAGGTGACCAACAGGAGTATGTGAGATTAATTCCTACAGAGGATCTTCCACCAGACTGTGCAGAGCACACCTCAGAACTGGCCCTGAGTGGGCAAACAGGTTATGTGCCATTAGTGTCCAGTTGTTGAGGAGCACCCTGGTGTCTTCACTGCTAAATGCTTCTGACCTTCCCAGTGTGGGTGCCCAGGGTGTTCCCTCATTCAGCCAGTAGAACCCCCTGGAAAAAGAGATGAGGGATTCCATTGTGCAGGTACCCTTCAGAATGGACTGGGGTCATATGTGCAAGGCACAAACAGCATTAATTCACCCAGAATTTGTGTCCCTGTTACTGGCTTGCCTTGACTTATCTATACTTTTTTTAGATGTCAATTTCTATTAAATCACCTTTCTTTTTCTCTTTGTCTCATTGTGTCACTGTATCACATTGAAATGTGACAACAACTCACTCCTGGAGAGGCCTGTGAATGGTCACACAGACTCGGATCTCTCCTTCAGTTTCAGGACACCTCCAGAAGAACCATGTAATCTCACATCACTGAGCCCAGAATAAGACTCTCTCTCTCTCTCTCTCTCTCTCTCTCTCTCTCTCTCTCACACACACACACACACACACACACACACACACACCAATAAAGTGAGCAAGGCTACACAGGGAGAGACTCCTCCCCCTAAAAAAGGACTTGTCTTCATTCAAGGAGGACTGTTGCATTGGACTTAACTAGGGAACTCCAGCTGGCTCTGCAATAGGGCTCACCCCAAGACAGCCAGCAGATCTCTTGATCTGAAAAGTATGAAGTCCAACTTCTGTTGCACACACATCACACCCATGGAACAGGCAGAGCATGTGGATGCAAATGTGATCACAATTCAGAAACTCTCAGGATACCTTGATGCTGGACCCAAGGGGGATCCAGTCAGGTTGGAGGCTTCAAATGAAACAGAGGTGACCATTTAAAGGTAGGGACCAATCCCAGAACCTAGAAGAGCGCTAACCATGTGGATGTGGATTTGGAAACCGTCAGGCAAGGGGAGTAGGTGTGGGGGGTCAGTGACTGTACAGCCAGCCCTCCAAGCCCCAGAGGAACCAGTCATCATTCTTGGGACCACCAACTCATCTACCCAGGTGTACAGGGGCCAAAACAGCATGATTGGTGGGTCCTGCTTTCAAAAGTATCATGGTCTGGTGAGGGAACCGGTGGAACAATAAACCACTAGGATGCAGGGGCCACAGGAAATTTCTCTGAAGGGGTAGAAAATGCAGGAGGTCAGAACAGGAGGGTGAGAGCAAACAGAGGGCTTCCCAGGCAGGTGAGGGCTTATGGGTATTTATGAACCGTGTCTAGGAGGATTTAACCAGATGAGGGAAGTGAGGAAGAACATTCCAGGCATTTGTACACATGAACAAAGGCACAGGGTACTGGAAGCGTAGGGCAGTTTTAGGAAGACAGATCCAGTGTCTTGAGAAAGTAACCATGGGGTAAATACAAGAATGTGCAACAGATAAATACATCACTATTTTCCAAGTGTTTAAAAAGTATTCACTTATTATACATTGAATACTATACAATTCACATATATCATTCAATATAGTATGTCATTGTATTAAAATTACTGAGTGATGTGTCATTTTATCATTAACAATGAATTTCTAAGCCTTTAGGGACTCTTAATCATTCCTCTACTTAATTCCTTTCTCCTTCCATAGGACCCCCCTGGTTTTAGTAGGACATAAGGACACTCAGAATAAAGACTGGATTTTCCATCCTTCCCTGTAGTTAGATGTGGGCGGACAAGTAAACCCTAACCCTGAAGTTGGCACATTCCAGGAACGCTTCTAGAACATTAGCTAGAGCGCACCCTTTGCTTTTTTTTCTTGATTGAGAACTCAGGAATCAGAGTCATGATTCCCAACTGGAAGGTTTCCCTCTCCAGTGCCTCCTTCTACTGAATCCCAGACTCTCCAGAGGAGCAGTGTGCTGCTGAATTTCATTGCCAAGTCCCTTGTGTGGCGATGACCAGGATGACCAGGAATAAATATCCGCTGCTTGCCAACACACGTCTTCTATTGCTGGGTCCTTGGAGTGCCATGGGAAACTCACTCCGTCAGTGGAAATTATGGAAGGATTCACAGGGAAGTGACCTCTGAGCTGCGAGACAAATGATAAAAAGCTTTGTAAAGGAAATGGAGGAAAGTATGTTTGGTTAAGGGGTACACTCTGTACAAATAGCAGAGGAGTAGAAAAAAACAGGGTCTGGCTCAGGAAATGGAATGTGTGTATTACCAGGCAGGGGTGCACATGGGAGATACCATGCCATGCTCATGCCTAACATGTGTGCGGCCCAGGGCAGAAGTGCAAACACAGATCTCCCTACTACACTTCTAAATATGCCAGGGACAATGTCAACCAAAGAAAGAAGCTGTTGAAAGGAGTTCTCTCTTCCTGTCTATGTTTACAAGAAGATGTACTCATAATGATCTGGAAGGCCAGAATTGAGCCTAGAGTTCTTAGATCCCTCAGAGTTCTGAACTGAAAAGAGTCAGGTAGGAAAAGCCTGATCATGGCCCAGAGCAGCCCCCTTCTCCCCCCTCTCTTTACACACCTAATTGTGTCCTGGACCAGAAGGGGCCTCTTACTAATGCATATGAACACTCACGACCACACTTACCAATTCCATCCACACAAACCATAACCACCACCGGCAGCCAGACCCTAGATCTATACTGCATATCCCAGTGACACAGTTCACCCTCAGAATTCAGAAAGACTCGTAAGCCCTGGAAACAAAGTTGAAGCTTTTGGACAGAGAAGTGCAGGATCCTGGTATCCTGAGCTAGTCCAGAGTTGGGGCAAGGCTCTGAACAGACAAAGTATGTGCTTTGGGCTCCTGGGCAGACACCTCACCCTGGAGGAGAGGCTTAGCCCATTCAGACTGATATAATAAAATGCCAGACTGGGTGGTCTATAAGCAACAGAAATTTATTCTTCACAGTTCTTAAAACTGGAGGTCCGAGAGAGGGTATCAGCATTGCCAGGTTGAAGGCATTTCACTTCACAGAGTTCTCTTATCTTCATATGGCAGAAGGGACTGAGCAAGCTCCCAAGTCTCTTCTAAAAGGGCACTAATCCTATTCATAAGGGCTCCACCATCATGACCAAATCATCTCTCAAAGGTCCCACTGCTTAGTACCATCATCTTGAGCATTAGGTTTTCAACATATGAATTTGGAGGAAACACAAACATTCGGACCACAGACCTGAAGAGACTGAGGTTCAGAAAAGCTCAACTTGTGGAAAGTCACACAGGCAATAAGTGGTAATGCTCAGATGCAAATCCAGGCTGTCCACTTCCAAATCTCCAGCTCCTTCCAATACAGCCCACATAAAGCATTACATAGAGCCACAATCAATAATGACTGGACAACTTTGCTCGCAAATGGCTGCCATTGTTGTGTTTGTTTTACAATAAAGAGAGAGCAAGTTCCAATTTCCTCTCATCACTAAAACCTTTTGACTTATTTTTTTAGGTCCTGGAGCTATTGAAAAATTAAACTGAGTAGTTGCTGGTTTCTGGCCTCGGTTACCAGTGTCCACTCCACCCCCTTTCCTGGCAGCCCTCAGCAGGAGGGCCGGCGCCCAGCCACCAACACCTAGAGTTCCAGAATCAACACTGAGGATGCTCACACGCAAAGAGGGATGACAGCCTTTTTTTTCCTTTAGGAAAATTGCAGAATCTTCTTCAGAAAGAAATGCATGTTGGGTTTGTGTTGCATGTGGTAACCTACTGCTTATTGAGAGTGTGTGAAGATAGGGTGCTGGACATCATAAAACAAAATTATTCAGTTACATAATTTTTAAATAACTATTGTGAGATATCTTACAGTTAGTAGCTGTCAATAGGTGCTTTCTGCTAAACATTTATCAGATAAAACTAAAACTCCAAATTATTTCCAGCTTAAGAGAAAAGAATGAAGAACATCAAGAGAAAAGAAACTGAGGAGATAGAGTTTGTATTTTTTTAAGATAAAATCATCTGAGTAAAAAACTTTTCTGCCATATTTGGTTCCTCTGCCCACCTTATTAACCCACACTGGTTGTTTCAATGGAGCCTCAGTGAAAAATGTCTCTCAATTATGATCTCTCATTTTATTTTCCACTGCATAGCTCATACTTCCACTGCGGGCATCAGCTCAAGATCTGTCTCTGTCTCTGCCTCAAAGCCACCAGTGTTCTATTTTCATTAAGCAGAGAGCTCACTATGTCTGTCACCACAAATCTGCAATGGCTCCCAATTGCCTATATTCTAATGTCTTATCATGGCATGTGGAGGTCTTCTTGACTTGGGCTCAAATCCCTTCCTGTCCTTGTCCATCACAGCCCTCCAGTTAGCCATGTCTGCACCACATGCAAGTCCTGCGGGTCATCAAGATCACCTTCCATGCTCTCCAATTTTAACGTGCCAGTTTCCTCACTCACCCTACTCATGCCTGTTGAAAGCCTTCTCCTTGTTAGAAGCTCAACTCAAATGCCACCTTCTATTCCAGCTTCCAAACCTCCTTATAATATACTTCTTCCTTTTGACTCCATAGAATTTTGGTTCTACCTCTGACTTAAACCGTATTTACTATCATCTCTGTGTCTGTTTTCCCTTCTTACCTCTCTATACTTAGAGGTAGAGGGAGGGTGTGTGGGGGGGGGAGGGTCATACCCTATTCACAAGACAGGTGCTCAATAAAAATTTATCTGGGTAAGTGTATGAGATAGATACTGACTGAAATTCTCACTATGTAAGTGTTCAACAATCTTCTCTCATAAATAAAGCTAGTTTCAGACACAAAGAGGCAAGAGGCCAGTAGGTTCAGTTGTCCAAATCATGTTAAAGAGATCTGGTGAAGCCAAGAAGAAACACTTCTCCAACTTCGGAGTTCAGCTTGCCTACGGAATTCGTAGCATTTTAACCCCAACAAAAAGACTGGGTTCCCCAAACTATGGTAACTCAGAGGAGAGAACAAAGTTAATTTTTTCCTATTGGAGATGCTTGCCAAGGTTGTGATTTTAAGAACTTTCTAAGCCTTTTATTTACAATTTAGTTTAACTGCTTTCTAGGGCCTGAGATTTGCCTGCTGATTTTCCCAGTCCCCAGAGAGTTTTGAAACACAGAGCTCATAATAAAAATTAATGTGTCACTCTTTAGAGGCAGGGGAGAAGGTCAGCTAGTGTGGAACCGGCTATGATACTTTAGCTTAGTAATGGGGCCAGTCAGTGACTAATGAACAGATCTGAGCTGGCAGGAGGAGATAGTGTCCCCTCTGATTCGGTTTTGTTTTTGCAAATGTGGGACGCATGAAAACAAGACCAAGAGAGACGCTGTGTGCCAGGAGTCATGTGGGAGTAGTGTCCTTGCTCAGCTCTGCCTGGGCCACCTCATTTCTGGCTTGGAGGCACCCTCCTGGGTTTCTCCCTTCCTAGTGTCTGCCAATGTTTTTAATCATATGGTGGTTTCATGTTGTGGATAAAAGTCCAGTATTTACTTGGACTAAGACACCTGATTCCTTTAGTTGGGTCCCGGTTTAGTTTACAACCTACCTCTTCAGAGGCAGAAGGCGTATGAATTCACTTTTCCCACCACCTTGTCTCCACGGCATCTTTTCAGGTTGTGGTTGGAAAACCTATTGCCCTCCCAAGTCTGGACACAGGCACTTGTTATGACTAATGCACAGCAGCACCGGTAGTTATTGAGGCTTGCTGGAGCGAGAGCACGGGGCTCACCCAGCTGGACCCAGGCTCCAAAAACAAAGGGATGATAGTTTAGAGGGGAGGGGGGCTGAGATGCAGAAGTTTGGAAATTGCTGGATCAGCAAAGCAGCACAAAAAATGGACGTTCTCTTCCATGATGTAGCATTTCTCTAAAGATATTTAAATAATATCATCTTCCTAAGCTGGGAAATTAGGAAAAGTACTGAGGCAAAGTGGACATATCTCAATGACTTAGTTTTCCCATTTTCCTTCATGATGCAAGGAAGACTTGTAGCCATACTATAAAAAGAAAAAGGAAGAGAAGAGAGGAGAGGAAAGGAGAGGAGAGGAGAGGAGAGGAGAGGAGAGGAGAGAAGAGAAGGGAAGAGAAGGGAAAAGGAGGTTTTAAGTTAGTACAAGTTATGGCCTTGTGTGTAAATCCATAACTGAATTACAAAGGACAAAACCCATCCAGAAATTTTAGGTTGGTTACTCAAACCATGCTTAGATTTTCTGAAGATGGAAAATCACCAAGCATGAAGGGTGTGTGTTTCCAACACCGTGAAGAAGAAATCTGTGACATTGTGCTTTGGGTTTGTTTTTATGTTTGACAAAATATATTTTTTAGTGGTCATAGCATAGTATTTGTATGATAACTACCTACCTCCTGAACTGTGTGTGAAATTTAATCCATTTCTTGCTTTGGTATATTTTAAATTGTGTTTTTATTTTTTTGTATGTGTTTATTTTTATTTTTAATAGTTTATTGTCAAGTCGGTTTCCATATAACACCCAGTGCTCATCCCCACAAGTGCCCTCTTCCATACCCAACACCCCCCTTCCCTCCCACCCCCATCAGCCCTCAGTTTGTTCTCAGCATTCAAGAGTCTCTCACGGTTTTTATTTTTAAATACCTGTGTATGAGGGTGTGTGAGCCTGTCAATGTTCTTTTTAGAGGAAAAATTACCCACCACATCTTGCTCAGTTCCTAATTTGTGAAAGACTGTCTATTGAGTGCATCAGAGCAGTCATATGACCCAGAGCCATCTGTGCATAGGCTGGCCAACAACCAATGAGATGATCTAGCTCAATGACAGTAATTACCTCAGCCAATCACATGAGAGTACAAAGACTAGAGACTAGAGACTAGAAAGAACTTTGGCAAGGAAGAATTTTCAAGTCACGGTTGCTTCATAGCAACATCCAGAATGTACTGACGTAACACCACCATTTTATTATGCTTATAGATGATGTAGGTCATAAATTTGGAAAAGATACAGCAATAAATGTATTTTCTCTGCTCCACAGCTGACTCTAGTTGAGAAGACACAAAAGCTGGGGTTCCTACAGATGGGAACCAGAATAACATAAAAGCCTCTCAATGCCTGGCAGTTGATTTTAGCTAGATGTTGGGACCTCTCTGGAGCTGTCAGCCAAAACACCTAAATATATGGTCTGTCTATGTGGGCTAACTTGAGCTTCCTCATAATATGGCAGCTGGGTTTCTGAATCAATGTCCCAAGAAAACAAGATGCAAATTCATAACATTTTTATGACCTGGTCTCATAAATCATATAATGTCACTTCCGCTGAGCTATGTTGGTCAATGAAGACACAGAGTTCTGCCCAGTTTCAAAGGAAAAGGGCAGGGACCCCACATCTCAATGAGTGGAATTTCAAGGTCACAGTGTGTGAAGAGTCTGTGGGATGGGAGCTATGGTTTTGTTTTTTTTTTTAATCACAACATACAAAGAATGAAAAAGAAATATTTCAAGGGGCTCATTTATGGCTGGGGCATCATTAGAAATATATGTTTTTCTAAATTTTTACAAGGATGATACATTGCTTTTGTGATGAAAAATGGTTATTCTGGATTTCTAAAAAACTCTATATAATACTAAGAGTGGCAAAAATATGAGACGTTTGTAAAGAAGAAAAGTCTAAATGGCTAGGTTACTCCTGTTCTGAGTCTTAGTTTTTTTCAAACGTAGATAAATGATGAAGCAAATGATGCTGCATCGTTGGGATTTTCCAAAATTTGAACAAATAAACGAGCAAACAAACTTACTTTAGGACAAGGATTTGGTTACATGGGGTTTATTTTGAGAGGGACGCCCAGGAAACACCGCAGGTGTGTAGAGGAAGTGAAATAGAGAAGGAGAGAGATCAGTACCATTGCATTACGTGTAAGTGATCACCGGGAGCACCTGAGGCTCGATCCCACCTGGAGCATCTGAAAGACTTTGTAGAATCTGAGGCATGAGGAAACTATTTATCTTTCCTCATATGTTTAGAGGTGCTCCCAGGACATGACTCCCAGTGTCTATGTATATGAGCTAAACATCTTTCTGCAGCCAAAATAGTCTTCATACAGTGATGCTCACCATGAAAATACATAGAAGGCCCTGGTGGCATCTGCCCTCAGTGTGCACAGAGTAAGTTTGGAACTGAGTATTTCATCATAGTTGCTTTTCAATTCAGTAGCACAAAATACAGGTGAATGTTTTTGGGGCACCTGGGTGGCTCAGTCGGTTAAGCGTCCAACTTCAGCTCAGGTCATGATCTCATAGTTCGTGAGCTCAAGCCCCAATTCAAGCTCTGTGCTGATATTTCAGAGCCTTGAGCCTGCATTGGATTCTCTGTCTCCCCCTTTCTCTGCCCCTCCCCCATCTCAAAAGTAAATAAGCATAAAAAAAGTGAATGTCATCAAGCAGCTATTTCACAATATGTTAAGGTGAGATGAGTCAATATCTGAAGGCATAGAGGATACGATTATGATTAAATAATAATATATGCTTTAATTTTTTTGTGTTTATTTTTGAGAGAGAGAGCACAAGAGATAGAAGAACACAGAGAAAAGGGGAAGGAGGATCTGAAGCGGGCTGCACTGACAGCAGTGAGCTTGATGTGGGGCTCAAACTCACAAACTGTAAGACCATGACCTGAGCCAAAGTCAGACCCTCAACCCACTGAGCCACTCAGGTGCCCCAATAACATTACATCCTTTAAAGAAGACAAATGCATCTTTGGTTCTGGCAAAAAACACCTTATTTAGCACACATGAACAGAGCTTGGATACCTATTCTGATGCATCCCACCCAATTTACTACATTCACAGGCTGGCACAAAGCTCAACCCCCAAAGAGTCAAGGGCAGAAACATATCTCCTGATGCCAATTCTGTGCTGAAAAAATAATGGTAAAATGTTTCAATATGAACAAATTATGGCACAGGTGTAAATCCAATTTCCACACTAAAATGGACTACCTGACAAAGGAAAAGGTGGCTGCATAGCACTGTAAAATGAGGAATAAGATATTTAAATTTTTCATCATTACCCTGGTAATACTTTTTCAGTAATTCCATGTGACTCACCCCAGTGGGACATGTCAGCTGTTTACTCATTATCATGAATGGCCCATATCTCTCACTTTAGGCTGAAATGCCATGCTGAGGAATGCCGAGGATGATGGACTGCCTGGACTTCCTCAGAAAATAAGCTGAGGAGAAACAGCTTCATCACCACAAATGTGACTCTTTTCTAACCCTTGCTTTTTTTCACCTGACAGAAAAGGAAGTATATGACCTACTGTGAAAGCTATTTTTTAAGTTCATTTATTTATTTTGAGAGAAAGAGAGAGCATGAGCGGGGCAGGGCAGACACAGGGAGGGAGAGAGAGAATCCCAAGCAGGCTTTGTGCTGATAGCATGTGGCTCAAACTCATGAACCATGGTATCATGACTTGATCTGAAACCAAGAGTCAGATACTTAACTGGCTGAGCCACCCAGGTGCCCCTGTGAAATGTATTTCTTAAACCACATCCAAATAGCACAACAGAATACTAAGAAATATGCAGCCATGTCAATGGCTTTGTCCAATAGGATGTGAGCAGACTTAGTACAGCAGATGGTTGAAATGTACTTGAATGATCTGGCTTGCCCTCTTGAGCTTCTTCCATCACCATGAGAAGAACCAGAAGATCAGTCCTATTGCTCTGGAATGAGGAGAAGGGGCATGTGGAGGCACAGCCACAAAGCCAAACCCAATCTATAGCAGCCAACCTTTGGTCAACCCACAGATATGGCAGCCAGATAAATACCTATTTGTGCATGTCACTGAGATTTTGCAGTTGTTATGCAGAACTTTTCTGGCATAGTTAACCAACCCAGTGCCTAAGAAGGCACATTACAAAATAGATATGCCTAATATAGAATCATTAAGTAATTTTGTCATAATGTATGTGATATAAAACACTCCCCTATTTCCCATACAGGAGTTTATATAATGTATACTCTCCAGAAATTTTCCATTTTTCACTAATACTTTTGTAAGGGAAAGATGTGTTGAGTTTCACATCTGAGGACACAGATTTAGGTACTGGGACACAAGAACCAGGGCAGAAGGACTCTTCAGTAAATAAATTCCCCAAGAGTGTGCAGGGTTCTTAGGAAGGCCCACCAGTTCCCTAGACCACAGAAACAGGGATCTGACATTTCTAATTCCAAGCATTACAGATTCCCCAAGTGATAGCAGCTCCTCCACAAATGTGCTCAATTTCAAGTTTTACCAGAGATGAACAAGGAAATTAGAGGAGATATATAGACTCATGGTTAGGATTAGAGACATATGAACAACACTGCTAGGGTTCAAATCCATCTCCATCAACTATTACATTGAACCAGTTATAATCTTGCTCAGTTTCTTCAACTGTAAAATATGGGTAATAGTGATTTCTTCTTTGCACATCTTTTGGGAAGATTAAACAAATGTAGATATGTTAAGGACTTACATATATAAGCATTTATACATTTACATATAGTTCAGGAAGGCACAGACACCTTCCATGCCAGATGGCAATAGAGCATGGACTTAGCACCGGTAATGTAAAGATTATTTACTCATGGTGACCTGGAGAGAAAGTGCATGTGGAAGTAAAAGCAATGAGAATCTAAGAAACTGTACATTAATTATGAAAAAATAAGGTGCTTTTATTTTTTTAATGTTTATTTTTGAGAGAGAGAGAGACAGAGTATGAGTGGGGGAGGGGCAGAGAGAGAGAGGGAGACACAGAGTCTGAAGCAGGCTCCAGGCTCTGAACTGTTAGCACAGAGCCTGACACAGGGCTTGAACCCACGAACCATGAGATCATGACCTAAGCTGAAGTCTGGTGCTTAACCAACTGAGCCACCCAGGTGCCCCTAAAATAAGGTGCTTTTAAAAAGTTAGAGGTGGGTGCCTGGGTGATTCAGTTAAGCATCTGACTTTTCGTTTCAACTCAGGTCATGATCTCGCAGGTTCGTGAGTTCAAGCCCCACATCAGGTTCTCTGCTGTCAGCACAGAGCCTGCTTTGACTCCTCTGTCCCTCCCTCTCTTGCTTCTCCCCTGCTTGCACTCACTCTCTCTTTCTGTTTCTCTCAAAATAAATAAACCTTTGAAAAATAGAGTCTATTTCTGATGGCAACACAGTGCATGTACAGGAGAAAGAAGACATTAAAAGCTAAAAATATGTACTTGAAAGCATGCATGGTACTATGGACTGAATTGCATTCTCCATAAAATTCATGCATTGAAGCTCTAACCTCCACTGTGACTGTATTTAGAGACAGAGCTTTTAGGAGGTAAACTTAAATAAGGACCTAAGACTGGAGCTGTGATCTGATGGGATTAAAGTCAATGTCCTTATTTTTTTTTTAAATTTATTTTGAGAGAAAGAGAGACAGAGCGGGGGGGGGGGGG
>NW_024082717.1:11231-30371 GCF_003009895.1 Hyaena hyaena | reverse complement strand
AGAGAGAGAGAGAGACATAATCTGAAGCAGGCTCCAGACTATGAGCTGTCAGCACCGAGCCCAACATGGGGCCCAAACCCACGAGCCAGGAGATCATGACTTGAGCCGGAGTTGGACGCTCAACCAGCTTAGCCACCCACGCGCCCCAAGATTACTCTTTTTATAAAAAGAGACCCTGCAGCTCTATCTCTCTAGCTCTCCTTCTCTGATTATGACATAATTTGCCATGGGAAAAATTTGGCCTCTGATCCCATCCAAAAAGCATGAGCTCTTAATATGTCCACAGCCACAGAGCATGTAACTTTAACTCTAACTTGAGGAAACAAAACCAGTAAGATCATCATTATCATCAACCTTAGCTATAGTGTCCAGATCTGCACAGTCCAATATGCTAGCCACAAGTAGCTCTTTAAATTAGATTATATAAAAGTAAATAAGACTTAAAATGTATTTCCCAGGGCACCTAAGTGGCTCAGTGGGTTAAGTGCCCAATTCTTGATTTTAGCTCAGGTCATGATCTACCAGTTCCTGAGTTTAAGTGATGAGTCAGGCTTTGCACTCTCAGGTGCAGAGCCTTCTTGGGATTCTGTCTCCCTCTCTGTCTCTCCCCTGCTCTCTTGCTCTCAAAAATAAATAAATAAACTCTTTTTTATTTATAAAATGCAATTTCCTTGGAAGAACTAGTCACATTTCAAATCTGATGGCTGTTCTATTGGACAGCACAGAATATAAAACACTCTTATCATCACAGAAAGTTCTATCAGACAGTGCCAGTCCAGGTGTCTAAAACATGCAGCCACTTTCCTTGTGTTATGTCACTTGTCTCATGAGAGACCCTTGAGGAAGGGTTCACTGGCACTGCATTATATATGCAGAAATTGAGGTTTGGAGGTCATCAGGAGCTCCTCAGTGTCCAGGCCATGATTTCCTAAATGCAATCCATGCCTCATTGAAGGGAATGCACTGATAGTGTAACCCCATGCCAAGGAAGACTTTCTCCCACATTGTAGTCTGGGAAAGAAATTAAGGGCTGAATACCCCTCCACCCCTGCTAGGATTGCCAAAGGCAATAGCTGAAGCTACAGTCCATTCTAAACTTCAACGTTGTTGAAGAAAAAGGAAGGGAGCGTTGTCATTTTTCTCTAAAATAAGTCATCCTTCCCCAACATTCCAGCAGAACTGTTCTGGTGTTGTTGTTGTTGTTGTTTTAATATGTGGGGTCAATCTGATCAAACCCCAAACACACTTTTCCATATGCTTCTCTTTTCCATTTTTTATATTTCCTTTGAGTACAAGCGCTAAATCAGTGCTATATCTTTATTAGTTTTACACTGATGTTGTTGACATTTTTGAGAGCTGTTTGATGTCTGAGAAACTCATGAAACTTTTATTTGCTCATCTGAAACTTAAAAAAAAGTCACTGTTAGAATGTATTTAAAAGTCTTTAACATAACCAGAGAAGGACTATGTTTGTATACAAGTAAGCCACTAGTACCCAAACATATTTCAACTGGGTCTGAGGATCCCAGCCTCCTACTCATTAATTATTAAGCTGCTATTAGTCCATGTAGGAAAATATTCTACCTTATGTTCTCCCTGATAGCATTCCCACTCCTCAGAGTTGTTGGAAAAAGCAATTGGAGGCAGCGCCATGATCAAGCTCATCCCTACAGTCAAGTCCATCGACTCTTTCCTCTCCTGACCCCACTCCATCTTCATTGCAAATTCTCCAGGACATCTGATGCAGGCAGCAGAGGGGGTCACGTGAGGTACAGCTGCGCTCACCGGAATGATTTGTGAGCCTTGGTATTTGCACATATGTGGTCATGCGGGACCTCTCTGGCCGGGCCAGTCATTTTCCCCCCACATCTGCTGGTTAATCGGAAATCCAAATGTACAAGGAAGCACTGGGGACAAGAGAGGGGAATGTGTGACCCACTCTGGAGAACTTCTCATGCTGGAAACAAAGAGTATGTGACACTGATCTTAGCTCTTTCCAGATAAATGTGCACAAATGAAGTTTATGATGCATCTTTTGAGTAAAAACCATGGCACTCACTCAGTGTGGTCTAGGAGATGGCAAGTGAGTGAGCAGTCCTGTCTACAATGCTGAGTCTCATTTGCAACCGTTGCCATGGCAATCTGTTTCCTTCTGTCTGCTTCCCAACCCTTACCTTTGTGTTTCTGTTTTTTACTTTCTCCCACCTCTTTTTTCCTTCTAGTTTCTGCTTTCCTGTATCTCTGATTGCCAGGAAAAGCCTCAGAATCAAATTATGGGCAGGCAGACTTGTCTGAGGCCTTTACCTGGGCTCTAACCCCCATTTTTCTGATTACAACCAGGTCCTTTCCTTTGGATCCTCTTTAAAAAATGCAGAAACACTCTCCTCTAAAAGAGGTTAAAATTAATTAAAGTTCCCAAAATTTTATTTTTTTAATTAAAAAAAAATTTGGAGGCGCCTGGGTGGCTCGGTCGGTTGGGCATAGGACTTTGGCTCAGGTCATGATCTCACCGTCCGTGGGTTCAGCCCCGCATCGGGGTTTGTGCTGACAGCTAGCTCAGAGCCTGGAGCCTGTTTTAGATTCTGTATCTCCCTCTTTCTCTGACTCTCCCCTGTTCATGCTGTCTCTCTCTCTCAGAAATAAATAAAACTTAAACATTTTTAAAAATTTTTTTAAATCTTTATTTATTTTTGAGAGAAAGACAGAGCATGAGTGGGGGAGGGCCAGAGAGAGAGGGAGACACAGAATCCGAAGCAGGCTCTGGGCTATCAGCACAGAGCCAGATGGGAGGCTTGAACTCATGAACCACAAGATCATGACCTGAGCTGAAGTCAGATGCTTAACCGACTGAGCCACCCAGGTGCCCCCAAATTTTATTTTTTTAAGTTTATTTATTAATTTTGAGAGAGACAGCACGAGTGCATTATCAACACAGAACCCGAAATAGGACTCCAATTCATGAAGCATGAAATCATGACCTGAGCCAAAACCAATTGAGCCACACAGATACCCCAAGTTCCCAAAACTTCAATATGCAATTCTTTCCTGGGGAGACAGAATGCTGCATAAGAGCAAGAAATGACAAGAAGACCAAAAATAAACCTAGCCCACCTTCAGTTTTGACCTGGGGCTTACTAGTGTGGTGAAAAGTCATACCCAAAACTTCAATATGTAGTTCTTTTCTGGGTAGACAGAATGCTGTGTAAGAGCAAGAAATGGCAAGAAGACCAAAAATAAATCTAAACCACCTTCAGTTTTGACGTGGGGCTTACTGGTGTGGTGAAAAGTCATACTTTTTTTTAGATGGTGTTGCCCCTATGACCAAGATTTCATCACATCCATTCTTTCCAGGATCCTTCAGTTCAGAAGGAAAACATAAGGTCCTAACAAAGAAGAGAAGGCATTAAAAGTATCTTGTAAGGATGCCTGGGTGGCTCAGTCAGTTAAGCGTGCAACTTCAACTCAGGTCATGATCTCATAGTTTGTGAATTCGAGCCCCACGTTGGGCTCTATGCTGACAGCTCAGAGCCTGGAGCCTGCTTCAGATTCTGTGTCTTCCTCTCTTTCTGCCCCTTCCCCACTCATAGTCTCTGTCTCTCTGTCAAAAATAAGTAAACATTTTTTTTAAAGAATATCTTGGAGAGGGGCACCCAGGTGGCTTAGTTAGTTAAACGACTGACTCTTGATTTCAGCTCAAGTCATGATCTCAGAGTTTGTGATATTGGTCCCATGTTGGGCTCTGCACTGACTACAGAATCTCCTTGGGACTCTCCCCTCTTTCTCTGCCTTTCCCACATGCTCTCTCTCTCTCTCGTAAATAAATAAACTGTAAAAAATGTCTTGGAGAATCCTAGCATCTTGTTAGAAGAAGTGGGTCAAAACAGGCCTCAATCCAGATGCACATGAACTGCTGCTGTTCTAGGGAGGAGAAAAGAAAGAAAAATAAAAACTGTTGGCAATGATTTCAAATGACACTGCACTGCGGGTAAGGCAGGTGATCAGCCCATATTCACCTGTCTAGCCATCCATGCTTTGCATCCTGGCTACACTTACTAAGGATTTTTAATACCACCCCTGGCTCAGGCATATTTTTTAAAAATACCATTCTGTTTGACCTTAAGGACAACTTTGTACAGTGGTTGGAATATTTTGGCTGCAGAGAAGAGAAAACACAACCAAATTTGGTAGAAAACAAGAAGAAACTAAGTTCATATGCCTGGAGGACTTTGAGGCCAATCCATAATGTTATCAAGAACTCACTTCTTTTCTCCTCTCCACTTGGCCATCCAGAATCAACTCCATCTTAAGCCCAGTTCTTCTCATGGCCCAGCCATCTGGACTTTGTTCCTCCTGGCCATGTCCAGTCAAAGAGAGATGTAGGATTGTTTCTGGAGGCTCTCTCAAAAGAGCAAAGGGAACCTTCCCAGACATTCATAGCAAAGCTTGCCTTGCAGATCATCAGACTGGACCCCACCAGATGCCTCCTCCTAGACCACTAGAAGGTAAAGTGTATGGGATTACCCTTAGCCCAGTTAGGCTTGCCACAGACCTGGAGGTGGGGACCAGCTCCCAAGGTAAGGGAAGGAGAGTACATAACTGACCTGAAAGGGGGTGAGTCTAGGAAAGAGGGGAATCCTCTGAATAACCACCCAGCAACATCCACTGCCTTCTATGGCTCCATTACATTCATTTCCTGGGGTCAAGGTTGTATTACTCTACTAGACCATGATTCTCAGTAGTTCTTGAACCTCAGGCTATGCCTTGTCTACAAGATGAGTATAGAAATTGAGAGGAAGCATTTATCTACTTTGACAAAGTAATTTCATGCTTGTAGAATCTAATAATAACAAAATTTGGGCTTGTATTCTGCATGTCTTTGTTTTTTTATTCAATTTTCTAATAATTTGATTTTATTGTACTTTGAAAAGTATTAGTCCATGATGGGTTTTTAATTTTTTTAATGTTTATTTATTTTTGACAGAAAAAGAGAGACAGAATGTGAGCAAGGGAGGGGGAAAGAGAGAGGGAGACAAAGAATCTGAAGCAGGCTCCAGGGTCTGAGCTGTCAGCACAGAGCCCGACACGGGGCTCAAACTCACAAACCATGAGATCATAACCTGAGCCAAATTTGGACATTTAGCTGAGTGAGTTACCCAGGCACTCCTGTGGAATTTTTTTTTATTTAAAAGCTTGTCTTCTCATGATACTCTACATAGAAAACCCGACAGACTCCACCAGAAGCCTACTAGAACTGATCCAAGAATTCAGCCAAGTTGCAGGGTACAAAATCAACGTACAGAAATCGGTTGCATTTTTATACACCAATAATGAAGCAACAGAAAGAGAAATCAAGAAACTGATCCCATTCACAATTGCACAAAAAACCATAAAATACCTCGGAATAAACCTAACCAAGGATACAAGAGATCTGTATGATGAAAACTATAGAAAACTTATGAAGGAAATTGAAGAAGACACAAAGAAATGGAAAAACATTCCATGCTCATGGATAGGAAGAATAAATATAGTTAAGATGTCATTACTACCTAAAGCACTCTACACATTCAATGCAATTCCAATCAAAATTGCACCAGCATACTTCTCAAAACTAGAACAAACTATCCAAAAATTTGTATGGAACCACAAAAGACCCCGAATAGCCAAAGTAATACTGAAAAATAAAACCAAAACGGGAGGTATCACCATCCCAGACTTCAGCCTCTACTACAAAGCTGTCATCCTCAAGACAGTATGGTATTGGCACAAAAACAGACACATAGACCAATGGAACAGAATTGAGAACTCAGAAGTGGACCCAAAAGTATACAGCCAACTGATCTTTGACAAAGCAGGAAAGAATATCCAATGGAAAAAAGACAGCCTTTTTAACAGATGGTGTTGGGAGAACTGGACAGCAACATGCAGAAGAATGAAACTAGATCATTTTCTCACACCATGCACAAAAATCAACTCAAAATGGATAAAGGACCTGAACGTGAGACAGGAAACTATCAACACCCTAGAGGAGAAAGCAGGAAACAACCTCCTTGACCTCCACCGCAGCAACTTCTTACTTGACACATCCCCAAAAGCAAGGGAATCAAGAGCAAAAATAAACTGTTGGGACCTCATCAAGATTAAAAGCTTCTGCACAGCCAAGGAAACAACCCAGAAAATTAATAGGCAACCAACGGAATGGGAAAAGATAGTTGCAAATGACATATCAGATAAAGGGTTAATATCCAGAATCTATAAGGAACTCACCAAACTACACGCCCGAAAAACAAACAACCCAGTGAAGAAATGGGCAGAAGACATGAACAGACACTTCTCCAAAGAGGACATCCAGATGGCCAACAGACACATGAAACGATGCTCAGCATCCCTCCTCATCAGGGAAATACAAATCAAAACCACACTGAGATACCACCTCACGCCAGTCAGAGTGGCTAAAATGAGCAAATCAGAGAACTCTAGATGCTGGCGAGGATGTGGAGAAACGGGCACCCTCCTACACTGTTGGTGGGAATGTAAACTGGTACAGCCCCTCTGGAAAACAGTGTGGAGGTTCCTCAGGAAACTAACAATAGAACTCCCTTATGACCCAGCAATAGCACTGCTAGGAATTTACCCAAGGGATACAGAAATGCTGAGGCATAGGAGCACATGTACCCCAATGTTCATAGCAGCACTCTCCACAATAGCTAAAACATGGAAAGAGCCTAAGTGTCCATCAACAGATGAATGGATCAAGAAGATGTGGTTTATCTATACCATGGAATACTACATGGCAATGAGAAACAATGAAATCTGGCCATGTGTAGCAACATGGATGGACCTTGAGGGTGTTATGCTGAGCGAAATAAGTCAGGCAGAGAAGGACAAATACCATATGTTTGCACGTATAGGAGGATTAGGAGGAACTTGACGGAGGACCAAGGGGGAGAAGAAGGGCGGAAATGGTGGGGGAAAGGGAGAGAGGCAAACCATGAGAGACTCTTGAATGCTGACAAAAACTGAGGACTGATGGATGTGGGGGGGAGGGGGGGATGGGCATGAAGGAGGGCACTTTGGGGATGAGCACTGAGTGTTATGTAGAAACTAATTTGACAATAAACTATTTGTAAAAAAATAAATAAATAAAAAATAAAAGGAGATATAACATTTACAAAAAAAAATAAAATAAATAAATAAAGTAAAAAATAAAAATAAAAAAATAAAAGCTTGTCTTCTATTATGGATTGTTGCATCTCCAGTATGGAAAGTAATACATTAGACAGAATCTCCAAGGTCAGGAACCATGCCTGACTCCCCACTCCCTCTTGCTTTAGAAGGTAGGACAGTGCCTGACACATAATTGGCTCTCAGTATCTATTAAAGTCACAGCTGGGACAGAAGACCAGATTTTCAAATTCTAAATCCAAAACTGCCTCAATAGTGCCATATGTGGGCTCAGAAGGCAAATATGTCACCTGATACCAGGAGTCTTTCTCACTTGCAAAGAAGCAAATGACCTAATCTGGAGACAGAGTCAAAAATTACTATAAAAGTGGTTTGAATCTCTCCTGGGTAAGAGGTTATGAACACAAGGGCTTCACAACTGTGGATGCAGTAGAAGTGCTACCAAGCCTAGCCTCTGGAAAAAACCCCATCCACCTAGGAGGAATTCCCTGGGGATTACAAAGCAACTTCTGGGCTGGGGGAAGGGATAGCCTGTTTTCTATCCAAATAAAGCCAGTTGCTCCAGAATTCAGGAAAGCCAGGCAAACTTCTTTAAAAGTCACATTTGTGGAGCACCTGGGTGGCTCAGTTGGTTAAGTGTTCAACTTTGGTTCAGGTCATGATCTCACAGTAGGTGCATTCGAGCCCTGCATCAGGCTGTCTACTGTCAGCCCACTTAGGAACCCCCATCCCCTTCCCTCTCTACCCCCCCTCAAAAATAAATAAACATTTTTAAAAAGTCACATTTGCATTTGTGAAATGTATGTGGTGGGGGAAGGGAGAGATGTCTTCACTGCTCCACTGAGAATTATGAAAATGGCCTTTATTAAGTTTGAGACCATCCTCTTGACTCCCATGCAGATGTGAGAATCACCTTCTAAATCCCTCTAGAGCCCTCCATGCCAGCCCATTATATCACTCAGTCCACTAACTTACATTTAAGCACCAACATAGTGTTAGAAAATCTAATGATGCATTGCCTTTTATTTTATAAAATAATATTTCTAATCTCTACAGAAAAAGAAAGAAAAGAAAACCATCCTGGCTAGCTCTAAAGTGTACTTCACATCAACCTGCCCAAGCGATCAAGGCCAGTCCACATTCAGGACAGGATTTGCTGAGGCACAGATCACTGTCTTTTTTCTCTTTCTTCTTTAAATGTTTTTTTTAAATGTTTATTTATTTTTAAGAGAGAGAGATAGAGTATGAGCAGGGGAGGGAGGGTCAGAGAGAGAGAGAGAGAGAGAGAGAGAGAGAGAGTATCTGAAGCAGGCTCCAGGCTCTAAGCTGTCAGCAGAAAACCCTACACGTGGCTCAAACCCACAGTCCTTGAGATCATGACCTGAGCTGAATTGGATGCTTACCCACCTGAGCCACCCAGGTGCTTTTCTTTCTTCTTTTTAAACAGAAATCCTAACATCATTGCCTGCTTGCAAAATCTCGCTGATCAGAAAAGAAAATGTGTTTTCTCTTTGGTCTTTAAAAAGTCCATAGAGGGGCGCCTGGGTGGCTCAGTCAGTTAAGCATCCAATTCAGCTCAGGTCATGATCTCAGTGTCTGTGGGTTTGAGACTGTTGGACTCTGTTGATAGCTCAGAGCCTGGAGCCTCCTTGAGATTCTGTGTCTCCCTTTCTCTCTGCCCCTTTCCCGCTCACACTCTGTCTCTCTCTCTCAGAAATAAATAAACGTTGGGGCGCCTGGGTGGCTCAGTAGGTGAAGTGTCCGACTTCAGCTCAGGTCATGATCTCATTGTTCATGGGTTCGAGCCCCGCGTCGGGCTCTGTGCTGATAGCTAGCTCAGAGCCTGGAGCCTGTTTCCAATTCTGTGTCTCCCTCTCTCTCTGACCGTCCCCTACTCATGCTGTCTATCTCTCAGAAATAAATAAAACATTAAAAAAAAAATAAATAAACATTAAAAAATTTATTTTAACTTATTGAAAGCCTAGATGAGGTAGGGAGAGGGATGCAGTAGGGGGAAAAATAGGGATTTCCACACTCTCCTTACCAAAGCCTCTTTAAGACTCTCGTTGACCTTTCATCATCTATTTGCCCTTAAACATGGGGGCAGGGGAGAGGGGATACTATGCATTTACATGACTAAACAGCTACTTTCATTTCAAATAGGAGTTTCATCTGTTTACTTTAAGGATTTAAAGCAAATAATTCAAAAAGCCTTCAAAGATGCTAGCTATTATTTTTCCCTTTTATGAAAAGGCGGGCCAACTTCTGGAGTTCACATTAAATTTATTTATAGGTAATTAAAGAGTAGGCATTTCAGGATGTGAATAGTTAATCACAGTACCAGACTGGGTCCATTCCCACTGAATGGATGGGTGCTCATTATTCAAAATTCTTCTCCCTTACACACACACACACACACACACACACACACACACACACACGTCATACCTTAGATACAAAAGTAACTATAAAACTTGAAGTGCTTAGCATTTTTTTTACTTTGATGTAAATTAAGTTTGTGGATCCAGAGAAGGATATAGGAGGTACTTTGGGTGACTAAGGTGTCTCCTGTGATTACTTTCCTGATCAAATTCAACGAGTTGGATCATGTGGAGGAATATTGGCATCTCTGAGTTATTTGCTTAATCAAGTGGTCAAGACAAACTCATGCATATCATTATCATTTTTTACATTGGTATCATACCAATTACTTTTTTAACCTTTTTGAAATATGTTTTTCATAAGTGGAGTTGATATTTTCAGGACTTGTATAAATCACAAATATATAGCAAATTTAAGAGGGAAGGAAGTAGACAGGGTTTCTTACCTCTCTGTAGATAGGGCTACTCTCTTTGGGAGTTCATGTGGCATTGTATCCAACCAAGAGCCTGGCATAGACAATATGCTGAGGAAATGTTTGCCAAGTTGATGTAACTGTTTTCTACCCCAGATGTCATGTCAAGAAGCCTAGACCATGTGAAAAGTTCACAGTGTAGGTGTTCTGGCCACAACCCTAAGAGTCCAACCACCAGCCAACATCAACAGCTGGACACATAAGTGAGTGACCTTTCAGATGGTACCAGCCCCTGCCTTTGAACCATCTCAACTCATCCTACAAGAAGAAGAAATGATCACTGCCCAAATTGCACATTTCTGAGGGAAATAAGCCATTAAGGTTTGCATCCTTTGTAACTCAGTAATAGATAACATATTTTATAACTCATGGACCCTTGGTTGCACCTGTTTCTCTACTTAAAATGTAACTGGGGGCAGTTGAGTCTGTGGCAGAATTGACTTTCCTTTCTACCAAAGGAAAACAAGTA
Source organism: Hyaena hyaena (assembly GCF_003009895.1). NCBI lineage: Eukaryota > Metazoa > Chordata > Mammalia > Carnivora > Hyaenidae > Hyaena > Hyaena hyaena. The sequence goes on along the minus strand of NW_024082717.1, from coordinate 19,866 downwards.
ACATAAAGCTTCTTTATCTTAAGGGTGTTATAGAGATTTTCCCATCACACACTGTAAAGTTGAATGGAATCCTTAGGAAAAGCATGATTCCCATTGGCAGCTTTTGCAAATAGAGTGGTTGGTAGTTTTCAGGAAGCCAACTATATTTCCTCATCCCCCAGTTACTCTCTTCTTGAATGGTGCAAACCAGAAGAATAAATAGGATAAAGGACAACTAACCTTGTGCCAATATTCTTGATTTAGCAAAGGCCAGCCCTTGATAAATCTGCTGCAGGGTTTTGCCCCTGCTCTCAGCCCACATCCCTAGAAGAATCCTATAGAGGCCTCCTTTCGCCCCACCCAGGAGACAGTGGGAGGCAATGAAGTTACCTGGTCTCCACCACCATTGTGCCCCTGATTCATAGACACACCCATTCCACCCTACATTCCATCAGAGAGTTCAGAGGTATCTGATGCCAGTTCTCTGCTTGGCCCCTATTACCTGATGCCGTGACTCTGGGAAATGGAAGAAAGGAGTCAAGTGTAGAATGGCTGAAAGCTTTGAAATGAAAATAGTTTTCTATAGTAAGAGCTAAATAAACTAAATGGGGTCCCAAGTACCAGCTGTGTCACTGGAACTTAGGACACACTTCCCTATGGAAACAAATAAGTTCTTTATAAGTAAACTTGGGAGCAAGATGCAGTCACACATGGGGGGCTTTTCAGCAATTCTCACCCTCCCCTAGGAAGGCAAGTGATACCAAGCTTTTACATCACATCACATGCATTATAGGATATTTCATTGCTTATGTCAATATAAGCTGCTTGAGGGGAAGCTCCATGTGATAGCCATCTCTCTGATGCATAGATGCTAACACAGCCCTGGAACATAGTAGACGCTCAGCTAATGTTTGAAGAAAGAAGGAAGAGGTCAATGGCAATGAAAGAAACCCACTAAAAGCTATTAAACCATTCCTGCACAGGACAACCCTACCATAAAACTTCCAAACTATAAGCAAGTGATGATTTGTCACTTTGCAAAGTGGCATCTTTGCAAGATGGTGAATCAGAGTCTTGTCAATCACAAGTTTCTTCCATACCCCCATCTGCTTTCCTCTGGCCAACATAGGTGAGCTTGTGCAGGGACTAACCACTATAGCAGAGAGACTAGCACATAACAGGTGATGCATTTTTCACTTTGCAAAGTGGCATCTTTGCAAGATTGTGAATCAGAGTCCTATCAATCACAAATTTCTTTCATCACCCCCATCTGTTTTCCTCTGGCCAGCAGAAGTGAGCTTGTGCAGGGCCTAACCACTGCAGCAATGAAGCTAGCACATAACAGGCATTGAAGCTTTCATATGGACTCAACTATTAAACCAATTTACAGTATTCAACAATTATGTGTTAAATTACACATAAGCTCATAATCTCCAGGAGAGCAAAACTATCTTATTGTGTATGTGTGTCTGTGGTTATGTGTGTGTTGAAATGAAGAGGTAGAAGGTAGAGGCAGCTTAGGGAAAGAGATGGGTATAGAATCCAGAATTAAACTTAGCCAATTTCAGCACCCAAGTCCCTGTATCAGGTTCTAATTTCAGTCGACCAATCCAAGATAAGCCCGAAATCTCAACAGGTGAGAAAATGGCACCAAAATGAGAAATCATGACATAAACAAATGCGTGCAAGAAAAATTATGAATCTGTGTCCACTTCAATCAGAAAATACTCTTGTACAGAAATATTCAAAGTATGTGGTATGATAATGAAGACCAAAACTTTCAGTCACATTACTGAGCACTTACTATACACTAGGCCTTGGTAAGACCACACATCTGGACTACCACATTTTAGTCCTCAAAACAACCCTAAAGGAGATGTTACATTATAATTCTCTTGACAGGTATTGACCTTCAGTTCTTTGTTAATAAAATCTGGGTCTTTTTAAAAACATCTCATCAGGTCTGGCACTGAGATAGGATCTGATAGGCCACTCAATCAATATTTTTTTCATTATTTATTGAAAATATTTGAAGAACTAAATAGAAATATTCCAAGAAGATTTCATTTCTCTTAAAAAATAATTGTGATAAAATTCAAAGCAACTCAAAATAAAGAGGTTTGTAAAATGTTTCCCATTCTTGGGCTCGAACCCAAGAACTGGATGATCATGTTCTGAACCAAAGTCAGACACTTAACTGACTGAACCACCCAGACATTCCAAAGCACTGGCATTTTTAAAGGAATTACAATATATACACTTAAAACTGCTTTGAACATTAGGATTGCCAACTGAATATGAAAAAATAAAACCAATCTACTAGAGCTCATTTCAGTGAGTGTCCAGTGGTAGAGATTGTAAACCACTGGGTATATGATAGAATATTTAAAAATATGTTATATGTGGTGACTACCTGATATCATACAACTTAACATGGAGATATATGAATATCCACAGACTATACAAATTAAACAACAAGTATATATCTTTGCTTTGGGTGTTTTTTTAAAATAGTATTTTGTATCTTGTTATAACATAGTAACTCTGAAAGTTCTCACCAAAATAAATTATATAGATTTGGACAGTTAGAGTATTAATACTATTATTTTAAAAAGTTATGTTGGCTCAATTGACTGAAACGTCCATAAGGTTCAGGACAACCTGCTCTAGCAATTGCTTCCCTTGCAGCCTGTACAGCTTCCCCATCCCAGGTCACTATCTTCTGTAAAGTCAGGAGGGAACCAAGATGCTTCTTGGAGAAGAGACAGACACCTCCTGAAGGGAGCCAACCACAGGCCCACCTTTGAGCTGCATGGGCTCCACCATCTCAATGAATAAAGATGAATCTCATGATGCTTGGTTTTGACAAACACAAACCATAATCAGAGACATTAGCCCCATCATCTGCTCAGCCTTTTTCAACAGACAAAACAAGATAATAGCCCATGAGTCTATATCATGGAGGGTTATTTCCTAGCTGTGTCTATGACTCTGTCCCTCATTTGTGTTTCACTTCTAGATTACTTTCATCTTGGCCTCCTCCCTGGCCTGGCATTCCCCAGAGCCTGCATCCAATTAGTAGGGCATTTACTCCTGACCATCCTCCTCCCTGCCTATCTCATGGTCAGCTCCATCACGTGAACTCCAATCCTGTTCTCATGGTCTCTCCAAGCAGATCTACCCACTCACTGTGTCAGGGGAGCCCAAGAACTCTGGAATCCTGTCAAATGGGAAGAGTAAGCCCAGGACTCAGGGTGCAGAATTTCTAACTCAAAATGACCACCTGCTCACACTGCAGCAGATAATGCACTGCCCTCGGGTTCAGATCCCAGCTCTGCACTCACTACACTTCCTCAAGAAAGTACTTTAGCCTCTCTATGCTTCAATTTCCTTATAAGAAAATGGGGGCAATAAGAGTGTCTCCTCACTAGGATGCTATGGGATTAAATGAGTGAATGCATGGGAAGTTCTTACCAGATTTAGCAGGTGGAAAGAAGGCATTTTCCTAATTGTGTCATTTGGATGGAGATGACCTCTAATGCCCTTACAATAATGAGGTTCATATCAGGGTGACTTGAGGTCAAGCAGTCCTGCTGCTAGCTCCATGGGAGCACCTACTAGATGACCTTGGGGGGGGGAGTCCTACCTAGAACTTCTCTGGAAAATGCCTCTCTCAGCCTCTACAGAAAGCACATGTCTAGGGAGTTATATTTATATAATATTATTTGCTCCCTCCTCCACTAAAAGGAAAATGGGTGGATTACAAGAAGTCTGCAATTCAAGGACTAATCATGAACCAGTTAGTAATTAGTTGTTCCCATTTGATGACAGGATCCAAAAGATGCTGGCACTATAGAAGACAGGGGTGAGCTGTAATATATAACATATATAATATTATATAATAGACTGGGGTGGCCAAGTCCAGCTATGATCTCTCACAGACAGGCAAAGAAAGTATGTCTGCGGAGAGAAACAGGAAGCCTGAGCAGACATGGAGAGAAGAGATGCCATGGGTTTCCAGAAAAAGAGAGCAGAGAACCCAGACTGAGACAGAGATATAAAAACAGGAGAGTAGTGGTTAGGAATCCTGTTGATTTCCTAGTTCATAGAACAAGTTCCCAGGTGGCTCTGCTGTTCCACTTTTTCCCTGAGCTGTGATTATATCCCTTCAATAAACTGAACTTGATACCTGAGTATGCTTGAGTACTGTTCTGTTCCTTAGAACCAGAGTATGACAAGACCACTGCTTTATAACCAATACTTATCTCAGGGCCTAACATAGAGCAGGACCTAAACATTCTGGACATTTATGCACCAAGTAAACACTCTTGATGTCCATACTTACTGACCAATCTGCTGCCTTCTTCAAGCTGCTAGAAACAAGGACATTGCCCTTGGCTGCTTTCGATCTTCTCACTTTGTTAGTCACTTTTGGGTATGAGGATGACAAAACAAAATATTGTAATGCTAGAGGAAGAAACATAAAGATGCATGTGGTAAAGAACAGACCAGATCATTAGCTACATTTAGTCCTCCTTCATCTCAGTGGAACTTTCTTTTGAACCAATTTGCTAAATATTTGACTCTCCGGTATTATGTACAAAAATCCACTGGTAACAGCTTCAAAGTGAAGAAACTACTTCCCTTCATCAAGGAAATCCACTTCCATGTGATCATTGCTTTCAGACAGATAAATTCTTTTGATCCTTTCAGAAGCTGGAGAAGTTTCCATGAAGTGCTGAAGGAAGTCGAAATCGACAGCAGAGCCATCTTTCAGGAAAAGATTTGGGCGTAAAGTGGTCTGGAGATATAAGTAAAATCCAATATTAATTTATTTTTAACTGTGGTTTATATAAATGGGCAGAAAATCTCAAGTAAGCAGGAATTTGTGAATTTTAGTTACTTCTTGGTTCCATCCAATGAAAAGACTCTCTTCTCACAACTGAGCCCTGAATCCTCTTCCTTTTTGGACAAAACCACTTATCTCAGACTATGGAACTTTTTTGTAAAGGAAAGGTGCTCAGCATCTCTGAAATGACCACTCAGTTGATTTCAAGAGCAATCTCAAAGTTGAAAGCCTAACAAAAATCAACAGCCATGATAACAGTAACATTAATGATGAAATAGCACCTTGTTCTATGCTGATCTCAGGCTATCCTTAGTGCTGTATCCTTCAGGGCTCCTTCTAGCCCCCACAGACATTTACCAACAGGAGCCAATATTTTGGCTGGACCAGCCCTTGTGGTTCTTATTGTGAATGCAACATTCACCATCAAGAAGTTGGTAAAAATAAGATTTATTACTTACAGGTTCTTAAGGGTACACTGCACACCCGTGGCCACATAGTAAGGTATGGCTGGGAATGGTGAGCACAGACGTGGGGCTCTGCCTTTATTGGGGTTGAGGGTTGAGTGCTTAGGATTTTGTGGTTTTACTCTTAATTGGTGGATTTAAAGCATAAGAGTAGGACTTGGGGTGTAAGAAGGGAGAAGCAGGATTACTCACATATTCATCTAGTCACTCAAGGCTTTCCTGAAAGTGGAACTTCATGGGTAGGGCAGCCTAGTTCATTATCTCATATAGCTGGCATTGTGTTTATTCTAGTTGGATAAATGGAAGTGGATGTCTCAGCAATCAAAATATATTAATATTTTATTACTTACATTATTACAGGCACTTACACTATGGTCAAAAAAGCTAGTTGTCAGGCACTCACACTTCATACCTGCCAGTCAGACTACTCTTGTATAATCGTCACAAAATCTGTATGAAAAACAGAAACTTCCCTGTTCACAGAGCACTCAAGGGGAACCTCTAGTTTAAGAAATGGAAAGAGAATTGGACAAGTTTAAACACTCCCACTTAATTTTTAGATGGAAGACACCTCAAAACACAACTTGTACTAACACCTCAGCTCTTTAATTAACCAGCTATTTTGCATTCCCCTCTTCCCCTGTGCCAAAGATAATTCAGTTCAACAATGTTTAGACAGGGACATAAAGGGACTCCATAAAAAACTGTTTGTTTTTTTGCTCCTTTTCCTGCTTCTATTCTTGCTAAAATCTGTACCCCTACCCTAACACACATTATAGAACAGATAATATATGTTTTTCTTGTAGAGGTCAAGGACTTAATGATATCTTTGGAATTTTCCAGCACAACAGATAACATCTAATGAGGGGACAGGCTGGGTCATCATGAAAGTTTTCCAAGACCACTGGCTCATCAAGACCCCTGGCTTCCAAGCATAAATGACTTACAGAGGACACCTAAACACTCATTTTTGTTCCTGGATTACTGAGAAGAAACATGCATCAGACTACCATCTTAAAAACCCTGGAGCCCTAAGCAAAGATGAGACTCACTAGTCCTTCCTTTCTCAGTCCCTGTACAGTCTGTCCACATTTACACTCTTTTTTTTTTTTTTTTTTTTTAAAGCAGTTTGATCCTTTAGGATCTTGCTTTTTTTTACATATTTTTTAAATTTATTTCTAGGAGAGAGAGAGAGAGAGCGTGAGCAGGGGAGGGTCAGAGAGAGAGGGAGTCACAGACTGAAACAGGCTCCAGGCTCTGAGCTGGCAGTCAGCACAGAGCCCTACGCGGGGCTCGAACCCACGAACCGCGAGATCATGACCCAAGCGAAAGTCAGACGCTTAACCGACTAAGCCACCCAGGCGCCCCACATTTACACTCTTTATATCTTTAATAAACTCTACTCTCACATCCTCTCAGATCATGTTTGATTTCTATATTGGCCAAAGCCAAAGACTCTGTTGGCTGGTCCTGTGGGACCCACGTCTGGGTCCTCAAACCCAGCAAGCCTGCATCAATGTTACTTGAGGATCTACCTTCTACAAGCCATGGCTCTGTATACAGATAACTCTAAGAGGCAATTTCAAGAAGCTAGACTCTGTTCTACCAACACTTATCTGCAAGGTCCTCCCATTTGGGCCAAACTTTTCATGGAGTCCGACATGGAAACTTCTGGAAAGGGAGGCGTCTCTTTTAGAGAATTCAGGTCAGCGTTGGGTGAATAGCTCCAGGGACCATGGTGGCCTGTTGAGCGTTGACTCCTTAAACAGAGTAGAGTGGTACAAGTGCTAGTGGAAACAAGCTGTAGCCTGGTCTGGAACCAACTGGAAGCCACACAAGCTGAGCAACTCAGATTCATCTTGTTAAAAAAAAAAAAAAATCCAACCCAGTGAATTTGAAAAGCTAATTGACTTTATTAAGTGACTCATGAATCAGGCAGCACCCCATCTAGCAAAAAGAGAGATGTTCTATTTGAACAACATAGGAGGTTTTTATAAGAAGGAGGGTAGTTCAAGGAAGTTATTAGCAAAATAAAGAAAGAATTGTTTCAGGCAAAGTCATCTTCCCTCTAGGGGAAAGGCAGGGGTCTTATCATGCAAATTATTTCAGCTTCTTTTGAAGGGAGGGATGGAGAGGGTCCATGTGACAGAGTACATCATTGGTGCTGATTGAAAAACTCCTACTGGGGAGGGGCAAGATGTCGGAGAAGTAAGGAGCTCCGTACTTGCACTCACGCCCATACATCACACGGAAAAAATCAGAAGCCATAGGAAACCTTACAAAACCTGAAAGATTGGGAGAAAAAGGATTGGGAGAATCCACTGAGAAAGCCTTCTAACGGCTACTTCAAGAAACAAGCCAGAGTACACAAGGTTAGGAGTCCCAAATATCACTACGAATAGGAAACTAAAATAACCAAGGTCCCAACAAGAGAGACCAAGACATACCGTTCAAAAAACACTCTCTGAAAGGATAGGCCCTGGACAGTCAAAGAGTCTTCTTGGATACAGCAGCACTCATAGATACAGAGAGCATAACAGGTCTTTAAAACCAACAAGAGCTGGAAAGCTAACTAAAATGACGAAATGAAAGAGCTCTCCTCCAAAAAAACTCCAAGAAGAAATGACAGCTAATGAACTGCTCAAAACAGATATCAGCAGCATCACTGAACAAGATTTTAGAATAATAATGGTAAAATTAATAGCTGGGCTTGAAAAAAACATAGGGGACATCAAAGAAACTATGGCTACATACAGAATGGAAAATAAAAATAGGCATGAAGAATTGAAAAATGCGATAAATGAGAGACATAATAAATTAGAGGTCTCCAATGCACGGATTGAAGAAGGAGAAAGGAGAATAAATGATTCAGAAGACACCATGATAGAAAAACAAGAAGCTGACAAAAAAAGAGACAAACTGATCCAGGAACAGGAAAGAAGAATTCGAGAGCTCAGCGATACGGTCAAACACAACAATATCCGTATCATAGGAATCCCAGAAGAGGAAGAGAGAGGGAAAGGTGCTGAAGGAGTCCTGAGACAAATTATAGCAGAGAACTTCCCCGACCTGAGGAAGGAAGAAAATATTGAAATACAAGAGGCTCAGAGGACTCCCCTCAGACGTAACTTGAATTGATCTTCTGCACGGGAGAGGGCAAAATACAAGGACAAAGAGAGAATTTTGAAAGCAGCTAAGGAGAAAAGGGTCTTAACATACAAAGGGAAACCTATCAGAGTGGTGACAGACCTATCTACTGAAACTTGGCAGGCCAGAAAGGAATGGCAGGAGATCTTCAATGTGATGAACGGTAAAAATATGCAGCCAAGAATCCTCTATCCAG